>NW_023425460.1:38891285-39126285 GCF_014108245.1 Pipistrellus kuhlii
CACATGATGGGCACTATATAATGTTTGTACTTACCATGAAAGTTCCTAGGAAAATGTCCAGTCCTTGAAAAGGAAGCTTTATTTGACCCATGTATCACTCCCTCTTGCCTTCACAGATCAGAATGAATAAATGTGTTATTTTAGAAACTCGGGCTTCAAACCCTGCAAGTTTTCCTTTTCTAGTTACAGACTATACAGATGGTCCCAAACTAGGATGCTTCAACTTAACATTCTTTGACTTAATGGTGCTGTGAAAATATTTATTCAGTTGAAACTATATTTGAATGTTAAAATTTGATCTTTTCCCTGGCTAGCGATATGCTGTATGAGACTCTCGTAACACTGGGCACTGGCCAGAAGCTACAGTCCCAATCAGGAGACCTCAAGGGTAACCAACCAATACCCTCCAGTGTACCGTGCTGCCGGCATTTTTTGGATATTATATTCTGAACAGGTTTAGGGTAGGCTAGGCTAAAAGATGATGCTCAATAGGTTAGGTGTATTAAATATAATTTTGGCTTAACCATAGGTTTATCAGAATGTAACCCCATCACTTGGCAAGGAGCATCTATACTTTGATTTAGTCAGTAAAATCTTTTATGCAATACCTCGTAAGAGGGAATCTGATGAAACTCTAGACTCTCTTCGGAGGCAGGGAGGGGGATGTGTATGTAAAAGTTTACATTCAATTTCAGGAGGTTCAGAATGCCCCTCTGAGGTCAGTCATGGACCCCAGATTCAGAATCATATAATAGCTTGAGAGAATGACTTGGATGATAGCCAAATTGGATCTTGTTCTTTTCACAACGTCTAAAGCAAGAGGAGAAAGAAACACATATTTGCACATTGTAAAGGAAGTATAAAGGAAGTACTCTTAGCCAGCTAAGTACTTTCCAGTAAAGGGTTTTGATGATGATGGAGAGAAATGAAGAGGAGGATAAGAGGAGGAGGAGGAGTCCTTCAAAATGGATAAAGGTGGGTAAACTGAAGGTGTACTTTTACCTGTGAGTGAGCCAAATATGCAGCAGGGCTTTGAAACTGGGAGTACTGTATGGCTGTTGTTAGAGCAACCGGGAGGCAGTTTGAGTAACTGATTGTATCTAAAGCTTCCTTTTAAACCTCATACAGGTAAACTATTATCAGTGGGCTCTTCACGCCTGTGCAAGGACTCAGGCACAAAAGAAATGTTAATGATGAGAACTGAGCTGTGGATTCTGAGTGACCCTAGGGACAAAATGATTATCTGGTGGTCTTATGTTGCTGGAAATTTATTAGAGTGTTTTAAGATTACATTAACCGATTTTCACCTTAAGTGCTCCGCCTGGAGAAGCATTAAAGGCTCCTGATAAGGAATGATTTCAGAGAAGTAATGACATCAGCCAGAAGGTCTTTTGGGTGAATCAGGGGTACTGTAAGGAGAAAAGCCCAAGTGAGGTGGCTGTGTCCAGCGGGCGGTGTGACGGGCTTGCCGCAACCCAAAGCTGCCGTCTGGCTAGGGCTCACCAGGCCCCTCTCATAGCCTGTTCCCAACAGTCACCAGTGCCAGAGACCAAACAGGAAGAATAATATATTTCTAACAAAGGCCATAGAATGAGGCCATGGACCCAGTTACATTTCTGCCTCATTATGGTCTCAGGTTGCACCCCTGCCTCAAAGAGCCAAACATCTTCTCAGGGTCTGCAAGTGCAGACCTGCTCTTACCCATGCTAATCCCTGCTCCCTCATCCTCTCTCTTCTCCCCTCCCTCATTCTGCCTCTGTCTCCAAGCCCATCTCTCTGTTCTTGGACCATCCCAAGTTCATACCTGGTTCAGAGCCTCTGTATTTATTGTCCCCTCTGCCAGGAACATTTCTTCCCTAGATAATTGCATGGCTGACTCATTCTGAGTTCTAGTCTTAGCTTGGTTACCAACTTTCTGCTCTCTGCCTTATCGCTTTCTCCCAAATCATTCTATTTTATTTAACTTATAGCACTTACCACTATGTGAAAATAATCTGTTGATTTGTTTTCTTCATATTGTTGATATTCTGCCTTAGAATGTGAGCTCCCCTGGGAGTAGGCACCCTCTATGTCTTGATCCCTGGTGTTGGCCCCAGGCACAAAGGAAGCAATTGATGTGCATTTGTTGGATAAGGGGATGAATGGTCATCATAATGGCTGCTATTTATTGAGCATTTACTCTGTGACTGGCCAGAGCTGCAGGTTTTTATAAATATTATCTCACTGAATTCTCACAACATAGAGTATGTATCTATCACTTATCCCCATAGTACAGATTAGGTTGCAGAGAGTTTATGCACCTCTTTCAATGTCTTAGCTAGCTTGCTGCAAGCTGGCAAGTAACCAGGACCTGACTTGAACCCAGGCATTTTTGACTCCAACACTCCTGCTCAAAATCAGGAGGCAGCACACTTTTTCCTAGAAAGGACCAGATAGTAAACATTAAGGCTTTTCAGGCCATGTGGTTCTACATGTAGCAACTATACAACTCTTCTGTGCTACCAAAGCAACCATAGACAATATGTAAACACATGGATATGGCTGTGTGCCTACACAACTTTATTTATAAAACATGTGGTGAGCAGGATTTGGCCCATGGGCCATAATATGCAGATCCCTCCTTCATGTCATCTCTTTGTTATACTTAAAGGATTAAAACAAAAAACAAAAACAAAAACAAAAAAGAAAAAGAAAAAGAGAGAAGAAGAGTAAAAGAAAAGCATGAAAATGTGTGTTCAGTCATCAGCCCACTGACTGAAGGGTCCCAGATTTGATTCTGGTCAAGGGCACATACCTCAGTTGTAGGCTATCCCCAGCCCTGGTCAGGGTGTGTGCTGGAAGCAACCAATCAATGTGTCTCTCTCACATCAATGTTTCTCTATCTCTGTCTCTCCCTCTCTCTTCCACACTCTATTAAAAAAAAAAAAAAATCACTGGGAAAATATCCTCGGGTGAAGATTAACAGCAACAACAACAAAATGTGTGCTCGGCGCATGGCAAGCCCTCTTCAAATAAGAAAGACAGCAGGTGGATAAACTCAGCTTAAAAAGACAAAACCAGCCGAAGCCGGTTTGGCTCAGTGGTAGAGCGTTGGTCTGTGGACTGAAAGGTCCCAGGTTTGATTCAGGTCAAGGGCATGTACACTGGTTGTGGGCACATCTCTGGTAGGGGGCGTGCAAGAGGCAGCTGGTTGATGTTTCTCTCTCATCGACATTTCTAGCTCTCTATCTCTCTCCCTTCCTCTCTGTAAAAAATCAATAAAATATATTTTAAAATTAAAAAGACAAAACCAGCTATAAGATTCAGATAGGAAGTATGACTACTGATTCAACTTCTTGACTGAATTATAACTGTCACTTAGGACTACAGCAGAGTTTGAATGAAATAAGGCATTCCATTTTAACCAAGGTTCCATGGGAATGCTGTGTTGGCATAACAGCCCAGGCAAGCCAAACACATTAGGTAAATTCAAGTGGATCGAGCCTGTTGCTCCTCAGTCTTGGTTGTCTTCTGAATAAGCAGCCAGGGAAGGTTCCAGAAAACAAAGAGATCAAGCTTTGGAACTCTATGTTCACCTAGAGGCCTTTGCTGCTCACCAGCTTCACTGAACTCCTTCCTTCCCTTAGGGTTGCAAACCAATGATCACAATGATCAAATAAAAAAAAAAAGAATTTTATTTTAATAATTAAATAGGCAAGTTAAAAATATTAATGATTATAGGGTCATAGTAAGTCAAGAAATAAATGGCTAGCAACTGACTCTTTCCAAAACAGATAAGGCATTTGACTGATCCTTATCATCAACGACAACCTTTTGGCTTCCTATGAGCCAAGAGATGTGTTGCATCCCAGGGAAGCAATGGGCAGAAGAAGAGAATGACCCTTGACATAAAGAAGTGCTCAGTTCAAACACAAGAGTCTCCTCTGCAGTTGCCACCACAGAGCAAAGCTAACACTACAAAATGGATAAAACAAACCCCCATACGGCTAAATAGCTAAGCCTGGCGAAACTCACTTATTTTAAACAACTTTCAATACAGAAACACTCCACTGTAGCACAAGAATTTGAACTTTCCCAGATGTATTATAGGGACTTGTCCTGCCTGGTGGGCATTTTTTCTCTCCATTAAGCCTCCTGGGGGGCTTCCAATGCCCTGGACCATATCTAAAATGCCAGGATAACCAAATGCAATATGGTACTTCATTGAATTATAGCAGATCCTTTGACCCCCCCAAATCCCTTCGCCTAAGCAGGTAGATGGAGGTCCCCTAAAAGGCTACTCTAGGCCAGGCCTCTTTGCTGCGGTCTCTATGCTGCATCTAAGTGGAAGCTGGAGATCTGGGTTAACACAACTCTGAAGATTGACTTTGATCTTGAAATTTCAATGAAAAATTAAACATCCTGATAACACCGAGTACTACTAATGGCTTTTATTTCCATTGCAACTGCTTTCTGAGATGGATAATTCCCCTTTAGCTTTTCATGAGTTTGGCCCAGAAATCGGATACTCGGGGCATTAAACATACAGGAGCCTGGGACGCCAAGAAAACAGTAGTGTCTATTTAAGGATTTGGCTGCCACAGCCAGCTGAGTGTCTTGGGGAAGTGAGTGGAATTTGAATATATCGGCTCTGCCACTCTGCTACTGGCTGGGAAATCAGACACTCAGAAAGACACCCCAGGGGCTCCCGCTTGGGTTTGGACATGGGTGTTAATCTTGGTGACAAGCAGCCTGTTGGGCAATGTTTCCCATACTTTGAGCTATCACCGTGCACTAAACCAAGGGATGCTAACTTTTTCATTCTGCCCAGCCATAATATTAAAATTAAAGTAAACATCGATTGTCTATCTAAAAACACCATCATTTAATAAAAGAAAGAATGCTTTAACATTTCAATAAGTGGGAAGAACAGACTCTCAGAACAAAGAGAAGCTCTTCAAATTGAATACAGATAGCCATAATAAAGACTTGACTACTTTGGCTCAGTGGATAAAGTGTCAGCCTGTGGATTGAAGGATCCTGCATTCTATTCCGGTCAAGGGTACATACCTTGGTCGTAGGCTCAATCCCCAGCCTGGGGACTCGTGCAGGAGGCAACCAGTTGATGTGTGTCTCTCACCTGGTGTTTCTCTCTGTGTGTCTCTTCTCTTGCCTTCCACTCTCTCTAAAAATCAATAGGAAAATATCCTTGGGTGAGGATTGAAAAAAAAAAAAAAAAAGACTTTATTATTTTGTCCTTAGTTCTTACATCTCTTTAGACTGGAAAGACCATCATAGGACAGCAGCCATCTGTAGTCTGGAAGGTGGGGACTGTGAGTAGCCCACTGGAGTCTCCTGGTAAAGAATTAGGTTTGAGACCCAGAAGGTATTCCAGGGTGAGGGGATGGGACTGGGGGGCACCGGGGTTACCCGGAGAATAAGCCTCTTTGCTCTATGGTGGCACTTTCCACACTGTAATGCTACACTAACTAACTTGTTTAGTTACCTAGTGCTTCCCCTGGGTTTTGAGTTCCTTGAGAGTAACGTCTTGTTGCCCTGTTCATTAGCTGTGGGGCAGGGACGGCGGTATAATAAGCAGCCCTTCGTGGGGGTTGATGGAAAAGCACCAGGAACACAGAGTGCTGCTTCATGAAGCCATAGGGCTGAATAGAGAGCACATTTTCTGTTATCTAATCTGTGTACCATTTCTGGCTGGTGTAGTGGAGGAAGACCCACCTCCATCCCACCAGGCAGACTCACCCTGAGCACATCCCACAAGATCATTAAAATGTGCCCCAAGGAGAGAATGAGGGAGGTCCAGACTGCTGCTGCCCCAGGGGAGAGCCAGGAGACTGCTGAGCAAAGACTCGGCTCCTCTCCCAGGGTTTCTGGGGCTGTCTGGGCAGGAGCAGGGCTGGGGTGGGGAACGGCCAGCCTTCAGGCCGCCTGCTGATTGATCCTCTTGTTTTCCCATTGCCAACTCTGAAAACAGCTCTCCGTCCCAAGGTTTGCAATTTTCCCAGGCCCTTGTTCTGCAGACACTTTTTGGAACTGACTCAAAGAAAACCTCATCCACACTGTTAGCAGCAGTCTTGGGGTGAAATTCCACAGCAACTTCCCCTTCCCTGCGGAGGAAGTCCTCCCTGCAGAGAAATGGATGTTGCTTTCTTTCAAGACTCATTTTTGGGTGGTTTTTTTTAGCCAACCTGATTTCTGGCTGGATGTTGAAGCTAAACTTCCCACCAGCCCCAGAGCACTGGGTGGAGGCCAATTGCAAAGCTCAGTGAGCAAATGCACTGAGGCAGGGGGAGGACGGGCAGGAAGGCTGCACCTGCCCCCACACGCTGCTTGAGAGCCCAGAAGTGATGATGGAGTGTTTTCATTAGCGCTGGCTCAGCATGCAAGTGGGAGCCCCATAAATATCTCTGAGATGCTGCTCAACCAGCCTCGTGTTGGTGGGGTTAGTAAGGGAACTGAATGGTGAGTGTGGGCTTCCCATTGCAAATATCCTGTCAGTTCCTCTCTTATGACCTGTTGGGGGGATTTGCCTTAGGTACAACTTGCTATTTAAAGTCTCTTTGGAAATGCTTTGGGTCTAATGTATTATTTATGGCATGGAATCTCTGTTCCTTTCTCCATCAATCCTCTCTGGTTCTCCCACCAAATAGAGATTTTCAAATCCCGAGTTTATGAGGTTATGTGAAGACAGTTGTGTGCCCTGAAGTAGCAATCTTACTGCGTGTCTTTCCCCCCCCCCCCCCTGCACCCCATGATTGCTCCCTTCAAAAATCACTGGTTAAAACACTGACACCCCTGAGAAGATCTACTGAGCACTCTGGCCAGCAAGCAATAGGTGGGCATTGGCTAAAAGACATTAAGGCCAGAGGGAGCCCCACGAAGGGAAGAGAAGATGGAGAGATGAAGACATAGGTCAAGGGGACAGGGTCGCCCCCAGGGGGAAGTGGGAGAGGATTGAAGATGCTGATATCACTATTCTTTCAGGAGTCTGAGGCTGACCATTGCCTTCCTCATTCTCTCATGCTTAGCCTTCTCATCACCTCCCAGGGCTTCTGGCTTTGTCTGGGAAAAATGCTAACCAGCACTTCACAAGAGCAGTCACCAAAGCCCTGGCCAGCTCACAAAGACACTATGTGCAATGCAGAAGGAACATGGTGCTCCTGGTGAGAGGCCCAGTGGGTGGGGGAGGGGGCAGCCTTGGGCAGCCAAGGAAGACAATGGGCTCATCCCCAAATCCTCAGCTTTCTGTTCCCTCCCACCCTGCCTATTCTTGAATTTCATTACCAGAGAATACTTCCCCAAGAGGGTTAATCATCCTAGACATGGATGAACTTGGGGGAGAAGGACACAGAGAACCTGTTTGCTGTCCCCAGTCCCTGGCTTAGGGATTTTCATTAGCCTTCCCAAATACCAGACCCTTAGCTTTTGACTCACCTGGTGTCTGGTGCCCTCCAACATTCCCGCTAGCAGATATTTCTGTTTCTCTATTTCACATGTGTCAAACACAAGGCCCGCGGGCCAAATCCGTCCCGCCAGGCCTTGCAATGTGGCCCGCACCGCGCTGTCATCACTGCACTCCGCTGCATTTCCATCACAATGACAGTTTATGACTGTTCAGTAAACCATTCGGCCCACGATTTAGGCTGGATTTTAGATTTTGGCCCCTTCTCTGATTGAGTTCGACACCCCTACTCTATTTGCTTCCCCGGTTGCTAAATGGGGGACCCCTCACTGCTGTGTGGTCCTCAGCTTCTTATCTTTCCTGCCTGAATCCCAACTAGCACCTGGCTTGGCAAGACCAGGCACCTGCCTGGGGACCCAGGTCTGAGCTGCTCTCAGTCCTAGAGTGATACTCCCCATCTCTTCCTCTCTCGGGAAGTGATTTTGGGGCATCTGATCCTATAGTACCATAGCTGAAAAAGCCTAATCCAAGACCCCCAGTTTAAGGGAACCTCCCAAGTCTAAGCGTCTTTGTTTGAAGTACAGCATGGGGGAAAGGGCATTCAGTTCCACTGCTGAATTTTGTTTTTCCCATTTGTTACTTAAATTGCCTAAGCCCCACTTTTCTCATCTGTAAAATGGGTATGATACTTCTCTCATGGGATTACTATGAAATTAGAGATTCTAAATTTAAGAGATTCTGTGCCTGATGTGTGTATAGCACTGGGGAATGAGCGAAAGCTCCTTGCCCTTGTAGAATGGAAGTGGGGGATGACAGGCATTAACAATATCACAAGAATTAATAGGTTGTTCCCTCTGTGATGTGAAAAAGAACAAAGGACCTAATTGAGGCAGAGTGGGGAGCTAGTGAAGAAAAACCTCTTTGGTGAACCAATAGCTTGTGAGCATCTAATATGCCACTGGGACCAGAACACAGTAGGTGCCCAGTACCTGCAACCCTGACAAAGCCCCTACAGCTCCCTGGGACTCAGAGTCAGTGGGCATAAGGTGAGAGGGTTGAACTGAATGATTTCTAGAACTGAGTTGCTCATCTCTGATGCTTATGATTCTCTCAACTCACAACAAGACAGAGCCTGATTGAATAAGGCCTCCTGGCTCCCTGACCAGTGCTCTCCTCCCCAGTTGTTTCCACGGATGAAAAGAAGCTGGGTCCAAACTTAAAGAGGACAAAAGGAAGAACTGGCCAATTTGTCTCCTGGAACCCCTTTCTCCTCATACCTCCCCCCTGTTCTTCAGCTGGAGCCCAGCATCCTCATACCCCTGGGATGAGGGTAGACAAATTGGATATTGAATTTCAGCTCAAGCAGTTACCATCATCTTGGGCTTACATTCTCTTAGCTTTAGCTCTTCTAAAACATAAGATGATGCTAACCTCACTACTTCACAAGGAGGATAAATGAGATACACCAGGAAAAGCCCTCAGTATAGGGCCTGATCCACTGTGAGCCTCCAACCAATGTAATCTTCTTAAGTACTTCCTTCAAGGCTGAACCGAATTCCTGACTTGGAGCCCCTTACTGGCTATAGGTGGAAGTCTATGTGTGGTTAAGCTGGCTACAAAGTTAGGTGAGAGGACAACAGGGAAAGCAGATCCTGACGGAGGGAACAGAACTGCAAACCTCCCAGGCCATCTATGCCCACTTATTACCATATCCCCAAAATCTTGCTCACATCCTGTCCCATGGTACCTGAGCAGTAGGCTGAATGGGTCCAACAGAGTAGGTGGGAGAGCTTCCATGGTCTCCCCAAGAACCTGATATCATCATTTGCTTACCATTGACTCCTTCAGTACCAGAGAGGCACCACAGCATAGGACTGAAAGCTTGGGCTCTGAAGTCCACCATTTACTGTTCCCTCTTAACTTAGTTTCCTTAGCTGTTAAATGGGTTGATACTCACTCACTTCACAAGCTTCGTGTGAGGCTTGAGAGAATAAGTGTAAAGCACTCAGACCATGGCAGGCAGGTAGACGGTGCTCTACCAGTGTTAGCTATTATTCCCAGTAACTCTGCTGAGAGTCAGATACTGCTGGGCTCTGGGGAGCCTGGCTGGGAGCAGGTCCCTGCATTCACAGACCTGCCAGTCTCATGGAGGGTGATGGATCAAGAAACAAGCTATCTTAAGACAATATTATTAATGGCCCGAGAAGATGAATTCCAGGGGACTTTAACCTAGTACCAGATAAAGTGACTTTACTCAGAGACCTGACTAATCTGTTGACTTGGACAGACCAGAGGCCAGGGCAGGGTAGAGTGCTCCAATTAGAATGGTTAACATGAAATAAGGTCAACCATGGTGGGTGGAAGAAAGAGTGTCCACAGGGCAGGAGAGAGTTGGAGAATGATGAGCAAGCAAACCAGAGAAACAAGTGGGACCCAGACCATCCATCCAGTCAATGGAAAAGGAAGGAAGTACTCCCCAAAGAAGTATCAGGTCCAGAAGGTATAATTCCCTGCACGGGGCTTGTCTTCCACCTCTTAACATACCCCTTAAAATTATGAGGGGAAGCAGGATTCACTTTAATGAATTCAGACTAACTACTTGGGAAATCCAATGGGGCCTCACCAGAGAAAACTCCTAGGGAACCATAACATAGCAGGAAGAAGATCCTCCATCGTGTGGCAGCTATGTGGGACAAAGCCTCGGTAGCATCCCACCCAGCTACTGAAGCAGGTACCACTGGACACAAACACTGGAGGATTAAGACATTATGGTTGTAAACACAGGGAATTAAGACAACCCCCAAGACTAGAGAAAGGAAATACAGTTGGCATGGTTATTGCTTCACCTAAAATGCACGGGGATAAATCCATTTTAGGAATACTAATCTCTATATACATAAGCCTAAGCGACCACCTAACCGGTGACCTGGCAATAGCTATGATGCACACTGACCACCAGGGGGCAGACACTCAGCGCAGGAGCTGCCGAGCAACAGCAACTTTGCAGAGTGCCTTCTCATGCTCCGAGACCCCTGGGGGATGTCGGACTGCTGGTTTTGGCCTGATCCCCACAGGCCAGGCCGAGGGACCCCAGTGGTTCACAAATCCCCACCAGTGCACCAGGCCTCTAGTTTACCATAAAGGCATTCTTCTCCATTTAATGTCGAAACAAAAACAGTTTTCCTTGTTGTTACATCATACCTTTCCTTCCTCGACCACCTCCAGCCAAACCTAACAACCAGAGAAGACAAATATGTCATCCTTTCATCTTTCACCTTCATTCCGGGTGGTCAGATTCCTGCTGGCACCACAGGGCCCCAGCTTTCATCTATGGTAAGGGAGTCCTTTGACATATAGCATCCCAACCCAAACTCAGACAACACCACTGAGTTGGGAATATGATGGGGTTGAGAACAGACAATGCACACCAAACACAGATCCCAAAGTGGGAAACAAAGTCTCACAAATGATGCTCAGCCCCACTCTTTTTCTTCTCTGCAGCCAACATCACAAAGCTTGGTGCCACCACGCAGAGCCTTTGAAAGCCATGTCCCATTTGCATATCAGCCTTGATGATGTCTCAAGCTAAAGCAATTGGATTTCTTATAAAGGGTCCAAAGCCCTCTGAAGACTTTGGGGTTTGGAGCCTGTGGGAAGGATGACAAGGAGGCCATGAGAATAGCCATCAGGAAGGGTTCCACGTGGAGCAAAAGCAGGCAGACGTGAATGCTGCACCACCATCAAAGCGCATGCCTCTTTCCAGCTGCAAATGACTCATGTCTTGGCTTAGTCTTTCCAAAGAATTCCAAGACTTTGAGTTCTCTTTCCTTCCACTTCCTTCCTCCACATTCTCTGTCTCTCCTACTTTTCACTTTGCTGCCCCAGCCTCCCCCACCATGCTCCCTCCATTTCTAATGTCGTGACATCCTAAGAAACTGTTCCCCGCCCTCCCCCCCCCCACACACACACACACAATTTTTTTAGTACCTGTATCTTTGACTCTGTGGTGTCTGAGGAATTATTTCCAACCAGTTGCTTAGCAAAGCTGATCAAAACTCTGGAGAAGACAGCTCCAGCCTGTGTGGGAGTGAACCAAAGGGTCCGCTGGGTACCTGTTTGTATGGCCAGAAGCTGAAGGACTTTGGGTGCTCGGCAGTAACCTCAGAAAAATTCCCTAGGCTGCAGCAAACTCTCCCAGCACAGTTTTGAAACACCCCAGCAGGAGGAAGCCTCTTTAATCAAATAATAACCAGCCAGAGATAAGGCCTCCGAGGCCGAGCTCTGCCAGCCAATCACTTGCTTCCTTCCACTGCAAGGACAAACAGACCCGTACTTCTGGAGTGAGTTTCAGAGCTTGTTACAATTTAATGATGCTACGGGTGCTGTCTTCTTGGCTGTGCCTGGTGGGGGTTGTCTATCAAAAGAAGGAAGCTCTGAGCTCAGGAATCTCATTCTCAGTGGAGGTGCCTGTCCGAGTCAACAGATTAGCCAGGTCTCTGAGTAATCTCACACAAAGCCTGGAAAGCTTTTGCATTGCCCAGAGTTCTGGCTGCTGCCTAGAAGCCAGGCCTGAGTGGGGCTGAGCAGGGCTGGGACACCAGGGGTGAACAAATTTGACACAGGAGGTGCAGCTCCTTGACTGTGACCCTGAAAAGGCTATAGTGACTTGCTCTCATGTGTTAGAGATTCTTAATACATATTTCTTATGGGTCCTTAATTGGCAGTGACTTTGAACTTCTCTACATTCTTCACCCTGTCCAGCCACTCTCCCCTTCCAAGAAGAAGTATTACAGAAGTATTACAAAAAGGGTGGGTTCTTGGGGCTATCCAAGTTAATAATAATGGCCCTATGTGTTTCTAGTCCTATGACTTTGAACATGCCACCTAGCCCCTTCCTCCTCGGTTGCTACAAGGATTAAAAAGAACTCTGGCAGATCCCTGTGCGGTTCTCACAGGCCCTTAGAAGATGTAAACAAATGCTTACATGGTCTGGATGTATTAGAGGTAAAAATTTGAAGGAACTTACTGGAGAACCTTTTTATTATGTGAATAATAGCCATCAACGGAATCAATTTTAGGACATTTCATCACCCCCCAAAAGAAACTCGTTCTCATTAGCAGTCATTCCCCATTCCCCACCATCCCCCATCTCTGCCAATTCAAGGCAACCACCAATCTGCATTGTCTCCTGTGGGTTTGCCTGTTCTGGACAGGTCATGCAAATGGAATCATGTACTATGTGGCCTTTGTGACTTGCTTCTTTCACTTAGCACACTGTTTTCAAGTTCACTTGATTCCTTTTTATTGCTGAATAATCTTCCATTGTATGAATATACCACAATTCATTTATCTATCCATCTATCCGTTGATGGAAATTTGGATCATTTCTGTTTTTACTTTTTGCTATAAATAATGTTACTATGCACATCTGTGTACAAATGTCCACTCCCTTTTATATGCAAATTCATGGCCCCAGCACAGGAAAACAAGAAGAGAACAAAGCAGGTGAGAGAACAAGCCTTTGAAGGGCTTCTTTCCAACCAGGAGTTAGAATATCACAGCAGTAGCGAGTGTGGGTTCAGGTTTTCACCATGCATGAAGCTCTGTCGCAAATTCCCTCTCTTGTAATCCTCCCACAACCCTAGGCCTAACGAAGGTATTTCTTTTATTTTTAAAGATGAGGTCATAAGGAATAAGAAAGTTTCAATAACTTGACAAAAGTCCCCCAGCCAAGAAGTGAAGCCAGAATAAAGTCTTACGTTCTTACCACTCCAGCTCTTCCAACACAAACAAGATTTTTGTTCTTCTCTTACATACTCAGTCTTAGTTTCTAAGACTCATAGTTTGAGGAGAGAAAAGAAGAAAGAAGTAAAAAAAAAAAAAAAAAAAGAGCTTTATTATAATTTATGGAAAAATTGCAATGAGGGCAACAAATAGTTGCTATTGTCTGTATTTTTAAAAATTGTATATAAGGCTCAGAGGATTAAATGTCTCATCTAAAAGCACAGAACTGTTGGGGATGGAATGTACCGCATGGAGACGATAGTCAATAATATTGTAAAAGCCATGTATGGTGCTAGGTAGGTACCATAAATATCAGGGGAAATACTTTGTAAAGTATATGATTGTCTAACCACTATGCTGCACACCCGAAACAGATACAAAATAATATTGAATGCAAACTGTAATTGAAAAATAAAATTTTTTAGGAAGATAAAGACACAGAGCTAGTAAAGTAGCCCTTGATAATTCAAAGATAGATAGATGATTCCCAAATGCAGGCTAGATTGGTATGCTTTCTTCCCAGTATCTAACAGAGCAGTAGAGGTCTTGGCTGTTCAGCCGGAAGGAAGGGTAACTCTGCAGGCAGCCCTGCAGGTCAGAGTAGGTCTGGATGAAGAACATACACAGCAGGGGTGTGTGGAGAGGAATAGGGAATGCAAGAGACTGAAGGTGCAGAGAAAGGAAGGCTACAAAGAGAAGAGCAGGAAAGAAAACAGAAGATGGGAGAGTTCTGTTGAAAGGCTGGCCAGCTTCCCAGATTGTCCCATGGCCAGGAATGTTTCATCCAAATTCTTGAGGTCTTTTGATCAGCAATGTGAGCAGTCAATTGATTAAAGCTAAAAACAGATGTTCTGGGTGGAATGATAGGGAAAATATCAGTCAGAAGAATGAGTGTAGTGACAGAGCCTTAGCTTTTCATTGCCCATCCACCACACACACACACACACACACACACACACACACACACACACATTTGTCAATTGTGTGGGAAGACTGTCAAATATATCACAAATTGCAAAACATCTTAGTGCCAGCAGTTACTGTAAATGACAAAAATGGATTAATAGGAAATACTGAAGGCTGAGGTAAAATACAGGGTACCATCTAAGGACATCTAAGGACATCTAAGGACATCTACCACTCCAGCCAAATGTAGGCTCAGGGTTGCCAGATCTAGTTATCTTTAAGAGAGACTGGAAATATAGATTTTAATTAATGTAAAATCTCAAAAAAATTTAATTGGCAACTGTTCAAAGAAATTAAATACTGTTTAATGCAAAAACTCCACACAGATTTGCAAGAAAAACTCAGGCCATGCAAATCCAGTTTTTTCCCCTCCTAAGGTAGGCAAAATATGCATTTACATGCATTCACTTACTAACTCGTGCACAGTGATCAAAGATTCTAAATCATCTGTAAGGGCCAGTCCTCCAAGTGGCTTGTGGGTTTCTCTATCTTGTTCCCCAAGTTTAGAGACATTGAAGTGTGGTCAGAGGACTCCTGCAGAAGTCTCCAGGTACTCACTAAATACAAAAACTTCTAGGCAATACCCCAGAATCCCTAGGGACAGAACCCAGGAATCTGCATGTTAACAAGGTCCTCACATAATTCTGGGATGCCAGGTAAGACCATATAGCTCCTCACTGGTTTCTTCTTAGGAAGAGCTCCTCTCTTGCCTTCCATTCGAAAGATACTTTTCTGGTTGGGACAAGTGAGCTCGAATAAAGTAGGTAAAATGTTAGTCTTTTTGTGCCCATTGACTTCCTGCAAATCAAAACAAAGAGGGAAGTATCTATGCAAATACAGAATCAGATGGATCTTGCTGTCACAAGTGGTGACTATGATAACAATTGAAATTTGAAAAAGGAAAATCGGAAAACTCACTGTACTGGAGGCTGTGACATAGTAAGAAACATGTACTTGATCTTTGCCCCTCTTTCCTGGCACACAACTCCTAAAACCCTGACTCTCCTAAGTGACAATTGTCTTTGTATGCTAAAGAGATGACTAGTACCTGGATAGGTCTGGTTGCCACTGGAACTAACCAGGGGATTAGAGGGCTGGAACTTTCACCTGCATAACGCTCCACCCCAGAGGTTGACTTGATTGCTAATGGCCAATGATTTTATCAATCATGCCTAAGTAATGAAGCTTCCATAAAAATAAAAAAATAAAAATTAACCAAGAGGATTTGGAGAGCTTCCTGGCTGCTGAACACATGAAGATGCTGGGAGGGTGCTGATCCCAGAGAAGCCATAGAAGCTCTGAGTCCCTTTCCCACACCTTGCGCACCTAAGCATCTCTTCCATCTGGCTGTTCCTGAGTTATGTCATTTATAATAAACTGGTAATGTAGTGAACAAGTGTTCTTTTCTGAGTTCTGTGAGACTCTCTAGCAAATTATTAAACCCTAAGAAGGGTTATGGGAACCGCCAACTTATAGCTGGTCAGTCAGAGGTACCAGAGGCCTGGACTTGCCATTGGCATCTGAAGTGAGGGGCAGTCTTATGGGACTGAGCCTTAGCCTGTACATCAGATGCTAACTCTAGCATCAGAATTGAATTGAACTATAGGACACCTTGGCCTACCCTGAGGAGATTGGGTCAAAAGTGGCCCAGTGCAAGGATTCATCCAGGCGTGTCAGGCCCATCTCACCTAGTCCCCATGGGCCTGACTCCAGCAGCAAGCTAACCTTCTGATCAGAGTGTCTGCCCCCTGGTGATCAGTGTGTGTCATAGCGACTGGTCAAAAGGTCAAACAAACCCTTGGACACTTAGCATATTAGGCTTTTATTATATTCTATATAATATATCCTATTAATATATCCTATATCATATATCCTATTATATAGGATATTCTTTCTTGCAAGTACTTTCTATGACTGGCTTAAATAATTGAGTTACTTTTTTCTCATATAAGGAGTCTTGAGATAGGCAATTACTGGCAATGAATTAGCTATCCAACACCTTTCCGCTCTTCTGTCCTTATGTGTCGCTTTATAGTGAGGGCAAGCAGTAAACCTCCAAATCTCAGAGATTTAAAAATTTCCCATATATGCCACAGGTCCATCACATATTTGTGGAAGACCTTTGCTCATTAATAGTTACTCAGAGACCTACAGTGATACATGCCCCAGCTTGTCAAATGCTTCCACAGTTGCTGAGGCAGGAGAAAAATGTTTGTGAAAGATGCACAGAAAAAAAAAAAAAAAAAAAAAAAAAAGGATATGAATTTTGCCCAGAACAGCTACACAGAGTTCATTGGCCAATATAGGTAACATGACCAAACCTATTTTCAAAGGGGGTGGGAAGAGACAATTCCATTAAATGCTCCCAAAAGGACCACTGAAAATAGTTGGTAAATAGCACTGACTATCACCTGGACTCATGTTCGAAACATGGCTGCCGCCATTTCATACAGCATATCCACATTCAAGAACGAGAGCAGAGAAGAAGGAGTAAATAGAGACAGTGCCAGGCTTCTGGCCCTCTTATCAGCAAAGCATTCCTAAAACCACCCCCATCACCTCCACTCCTCCCCCACCATCAGATTTTCACTTACAGCTTACTGGCCAGAACTTTATGACATGACCTTCCATGGCTGGAAGAGAGGCAGGCCACAATGAGGGCCTTACTTTTCTAGCTTCATAATGAGTGGAAAAAAAAAAGACTTCCTTCTACTACTGTATCATGAATTTCAGAGCTTACCACATATATGGAGCGAAATGAGTGGCTTTGCCCATTGTTTGTGTCTCACCATAAATACTAGCAGGATTCCAGTCATTAGAAGTCCCACACTAACTTCTATAGATTTGTTTTTTTAAATGTCTCATCAGTATATAAGACCCCTTGATGTCATAAGCCAAGGACCCACAAAGAACCTAGTACTTAGTAGGTATGCAATGAATGCAGAATGAGTGGAGCAATGTGGGAGTGGGCAAGGCTGAAATGAAGCAGAACACCTGCTTCCGCCCATCATCATGCCTAATGGGAACATTCCAAGAACCTCCAGCACACATTATTCCTGACCATCTCAGACTGCTCTGTCACTCTCCATGGATTATTGCTATTGCCATTATTTAACACATATTTGTTCATGTGGGCATGTTTGGCCTTCCCAGCTCAACCATGAGCTGCACTGGTCCGAAGCCTTTCCTATCCAACCCTTCCCCCCTCTCCCCTTTCACAGGTCTCAAACCTGCATCATGGCCCAAGGCCTGCCTACTTCTGCTTCCTCTGACTTCTCAATGACCCCAAACTGTTGAACATCTGAAGTTCCTGATTTCCACTAATAACTAGGGATTTCCATACTTACTTTCTTGCATAGGAAAAAAAATGATATAGACCTCTCAGTTTACATTTGAAGACTTGGTGTAAAATTTAACCTAGCCCAGCTGGCGTGGCTCACTGGTTAAGCATTGACCTATAAACCAGAAGGTCATGGTTCAATTTCAGTTAGGGCACATGCCTGGATTGTAGGCTTAATCCCCAGTGTGGAGCTTGCAGGAGGCAGCAAATCAATGATTCTCTCTCATTGATGTTTCTATCACTCTCTCCCTCTTCCTTCTTCCCTGAAATCAATAAAAATATATTTTTAAAAGATACAAATAAAAGGAAGTTCATCAAATATATGGGAAAGATCACTAGGCCTGGAGTAGAGAAGCCAGGTTGTTTTCCTGAACCCATGTGATCTTAGGCACAGCACTTTCCTTCTCTTGGATGTTTTCATATCAGAAAAGGCAATTGGTGGCCTAAATGACCTCCAAATCTCTTTATACACAAACATCTACAGTCCTTTCTAATTCATTCAGCATCTTCCTCCTTTACTTATGTGCCCTTCCTCCCTTTATAGAAAATGACCATGATGTTCTTATATATGTGGTATGTGCATAGAGGAGGATCTATTCAACCTAAACTTTTACTTCTTAAAGTTTGAAGGATGAAGGTACATAACAGAGCTCAGTGGGTTCTCTATTCTATTCTTTCCAACTACTCTTGGATCCTTTTCTCCTGCTCCAACCTCTGGCACCTGACCCTACTATTGGCTGTCCTGGCTCTTCTCTTGCTCAATTGACTTACCTGATTGACTATGAGGCCAAAACCCAGTTATCTTCATCAATCACCAAAGGCTTTGGCTCTGGCTGTCTGGCCTCCCACAAGGCAGAAGCCAGTCAGACCATCCTCTCAAGTGACCTTTTCCCCCATCACACTGGTCCCTATGGTTAATGAAGATAGGCTGAGTCAGGCAATGAATACATGAGCTGAAAATATTCATTGAGCATTTGACTTTCATCCTATTGCTGCAAGTGGACAGGCAGAAGTCAAAGTTCCCTCCCATACCCCTAGCTATTGCTCAACTGGAAGTATAAACAGCCTGGATCAATTTATTCCAAAGGTTCATTGAGCAACCACACTGCCCTCTTTGTCTGCTTGGCCATGAGGCTGCTTGCTGACCACCACCTGCTCAGACAGGCAAGAACACCAGCCCCTCAATCATAAAGGTCTGGTACACACCAAGAATAGTTCAACTAATTGACTACATGTCATTTGCAATCATGGTCTCCTCGCTAATAATTTGCAGGTCTTTCTGAACACAAACTTTCTTTCAAAAGTGCTATTTGACCACTGGACTGAGCTATGTTGCTAGAAACATTAATTAAGTGATGGATAATGGGCAGCTAAAATATTCATGAACAAAAAAATACAATAATGTCAGTTTGACTATTCTGCTTAGCAATTTAAATAACAAGTATTTTGATTGGTGTTTCTAGTTTCTTAGGATCCCTAGAAGTGGGATCACTGGGTCAAATGGGAGTTCCATTTTTAATTTTTTGAGGAAACTACACAATGGGGCTGTACCAGTCTGCATTCCGACCAGCAGTACACTAGGGTTCCTTTTCCCCACATCTCAACAACATTCATTGTTTGTTTGTTTGCTTGTTGATGATAGCCATTCTGACAGGTGTGAGGTGATAAGTCATTTTCATTTTCATTTGCATCTCTCGGATGATTAGTGACCTTGAGCATGTTTTCATATGTCTCTTGGCCATCTGTATGTCTACTTTGGACAAGTGTCTATTTGGGCCTTTGCCCTAAATTGGATTGTCTTTCTTTTGTTAAGTTGTATGAGTTCCTTATATACTTTGGAAATTAACCCCTTATGAGATGTATCAGAGGCAAATATGTTCTCCTAGCTAAAGCTGAAAACAGCCCAAGCAGATGAATGGATAAAAAAAAGCTGAATCAGACGAAACTGGTTTGGCTCAGTGGATAGAGTGTCGGCCTGGGGACTGAAAGGTCCCGGGTTCGATTATGGTCAAGGGCATGTACCTTGGTTGCGGACACATCACCACTGGGGGTTGTGCAAGAGGCAGCTGATTGATGATTCTCTCTCATCGATGTTTCTAACTCTCTATATCTCTCTCTCTTTCTCTCTGTAAAAAATCAATAAAATATATTTAAAAAAAAAAAAAAGCTGAATCAACAAGGAAAGTATTCAGCTACAAGTGCCAGAAAACTCACAAATAGTGGTTTAAACAAGATGGGCATATGTTTCTCACTCAGTATGAATCCCAAAGGTAAACAGCTCAAAGCTGAAGACGTTATCACGAAAATCATCAACAGCTGCTACTATTTTTCTTCTATACTGTTCTCTGCTTGTAGATTTTGTCCTCATGTCTTCAAAATGGTTGCTGCACCCAAGGTATCATGTCCATATCCCCAAAAGAAGAAAAAAGATTAATGTGAACAGCAAAAGTCTTCTCTTTTTTAGTTATACACACACACACACACACACACACACACACACACACACACATATATATGAAGAGAGAAGCTTTCCTCTGATATCTGCCTTCATCTCATTGAGCAGAACAAATCACATGGCCACCCTCCAGCTGCAAGGGAAGCTGGGTATTTTTTATTTTCCAGGGTCCATAGTAGAGGAAGGTAAGGGAAAGGTGATTTAAATAAATTTTACTTGGCCAATAGCATATTCCATGTACTTATCATATAGTATATGAATAAAATATAATTATTTAAAAATACATATTTTTAAGTATTATATAAAATATACTTGATTTTAAATGGTCATATTATAAGAGACTGTTTCCCTGAATATACAATGTAACCCTATTTTTACTTTTTTTTTTTTTAAAAAAGGAGCTTTTAAATATAACTATATTTTTAAAATGTTTTTAAAGATAATTAGATATACATTTTATAGTGATTATCTTTAGTGAAATGACAGGTATTTTTTTTCTCTGTTATTTTTTTATGTTTATTTCATTTTGTTTTCTAGTATTCTACAACAAAAATGTATGATTTTGTAATAAGCAAACAAAAAAATGTTCTTAAATAAAAATGCTCATGATTGTTTACAATGTCTTGTCAAATGAAAAAGCAATGTATAAGCCATGCTCCCAATTTTCATACTTATATGTGAGAAGCAAATAATATATGTATCAATATGAGAGAAATAAAAGCCAAAAGAGTTGACTCTGAGTGCTAGGAATATAGATTGCTTTGCTTTCCATCCTTTTGCTATTTGTATTTTCCAAATTGATCACAGTGAAAAATGTTAAAAATGAACAGCAATCACGGGTTAAACAGTTTTCCACCCGGACCTGGAGGGGAGATAGCTTTTGCGCAGAAACTGAACAAAGGCTTTGAAAATAAAAATTGCAGCGAAAGAAAAGGCATTCTACTGAGGAACAGGCCTTGTTTGTTAAGACCAAAAAGGATTCAGGAAAATGCTCCCCTCACTCCCTATGCTCCTTTCCCCCAAAGCTGAGAAACATTAAACCCCCTTAACATTCTTCAGAGGATTTTCCAACCTGAGGCTCCCAGCCCCATAGAGGGGTATTTGTTCCTTCCTGGTGAGTCAGCTGTGAAAAGTGGCTCATTGTTTTTCCAGAAAATGTGGCCCCTGGAAGGGCCTTTTCACAGCCTCCCTTCATTCCAGGAGGTTGAAGAGTAGACAGACAATGGTTCCTCTCCCTCTCAGGTGGCCTAGTTCACATACAATCCAGCCATTTCCTTCCTCTTTGTTTTTATTTCTTTTCAGTAAACACTGTGCTGGATTGTATGTGAAAAAGGCCATTTACAATTCTCCTGAATTTGCAGAGTCAGAGTTTATAATCCCTAAAGTTTGGGAGATTAACAATCCCATGAAAGGGTTCTCCTGGATCAATTTCAAAGAGAGACAGATCAATTTCAATGAATGCCATTCTTAGGCATTCATTCATTCATTCATTCATCCTCTCACATTCCCATTTATTCAGCAGCAGCAGTGCCTGGCCTGGGGAGACAGTAAGAACAACAGACAAAAATGCTACCTTCAGAGAGCTTATACTTAGGGTACATGGGGGTGGGCAATCTCAAAATAAGAAAGAAGAAAATATCAATAAATACTTTCAGAAGGTGGGCACATGGCATACAAAATATAAAGCAGGGTAAGGTTCTAGAATAGGGGTGTCGAACTCAATCAGAGAAGGGGCCAAAATCTAAAATCCAGCCTAAATCGCGGGCCGAATGGTTTACTGAACAGTCATAAACTGTCATTGTGATGGAAACGCAGCGGAGTGCAGTGATGACAGCGCGGTGCGGGC
Organism: Pipistrellus kuhlii; assembly: GCF_014108245.1. Taxonomy (NCBI): domain Eukaryota; kingdom Metazoa; phylum Chordata; class Mammalia; order Chiroptera; family Vespertilionidae; genus Pipistrellus; species Pipistrellus kuhlii. The sequence continues at coordinate 38,913,076 of NW_023425460.1, forward strand.
CACATTGCAAGGCCTGGCGGGACGGATTTGGCTCGCGGGCCTTGTGTTTGACACATGTGTTCTAGAAAGTGGCAGAGGAGCAGAGTGAGTAGTCAGGAAAGGTTACATTTGGGCTGAGGCTGGAATGATGGGAAGCAGGAGCTCAGAGAAGCTGAAGCAGTTGTTGACAGGCAACAGCAGGAGGTCAGAGCACTAAAAACTGGGCTCTTAGGGGCCACAGGGAGCAGCACAAGTGGCCCTCAACAGGTACTGGGGAACCAAAGCAAAAGTGCAAATGGCCATCCAGTTGTTAACAACTATTTTTCAGCCTGCAGGATGGGAACATAAAGGATTTGATTAAAATCTTATTTTCCAGGAGCCAGAAACCACGCCTAACATAATTATAACAAAGTCTGGGCTAAGTTGTGTGGCTCTGATTCTACACAAAGACATTTGAAGAAGGTGAGATCAGTGTGAGCAGAAGCAGTCGGAGAGCTTTATGGGGAAGAGGGGAAGGATCACAGCAGGATGGCACAAGGTACGCTGCCCACACATACTCCTCCTTCCATTACAAATAGCTTTAACTATGCACAGCCCTTTCCCAACTTTGGTCTCAAAAACCTCCTCTCACTAATATTCCAGGTAGATGCCTCCAGTTAATCAGAGTTAGCACAAAAGGAGAAATACAGAGTTATGCAGGGGAGGGGAATGATCTAGCCTTGTTACAAACATCATTCTACCAGGGAGAGTGCAGGAGGCTGGGGTAGGAACCTACAAGGTACAGGACTAGGTGGTGTCCAGTGGAAGGGAGATAAGTGGGTGGCTTGAGGCAATTTAGGACACAAACTTGCTCAAAAGTGGTGATTAGATGTGTGAGGGTAGAGAAGAGAGTCAAGAATAGGGTCTGGCTTCCTCACATGAGTCTCCAGATCTCCCCACTGACAAGAGAGAAACGAAAACTGGCAAGCCCAACCAAGCTGTGCATTCAGACCTAAAACATCCTCAGAAAGCCATCCATGTCTGAAGCTTTGCCAGAAGAAGCCCACATCTTTCCTGAGAACTCGACGCACCAGACATGCAGCTGTTTCTCACTTCCGCTTTAGGTCTCTGCAAATTGTACACAAAGGCCACTACATCCAGGGCAGCTCATTTGTCATGGAGCAGCAGCTCAACTTTTGAAAGCTACTTGATTTTTTAATTTGCAGGGGCCATCTTTGTAGAAGATAATCTAAAGACTCAGAGAGCAGAGAATATTATCAAGGACACACAGCAAGTTGGAAGTGAGTAGAGAGTTGGACCCAAACATTCCCAATTTATTCGACTACTTGCTACTCAGGCCCCAAACAGATGGAGCATCTTAAGTTATGTCACCTTAGCAATGGTACCAAATGTAAGAGAAAATGGCATAGCCCTCACCGTCCAGGTGTTGTGTCAGCACTGCTGGTCAACCCCCTTTCACATTATAAACAAACCTCAGGTTTTTGGCCTGGGGTGCAGATGGGTGGGTAGTGATCCAGGACATCTATGTCCATCTCAACTCCTCCTGATTCTAGGTCACACTTTCCATAACTAAGAGAAGGTGGAATGGGGCGTGGCCAGAAAATGTGAGACTTAACATTTGAATAGCACCTAGCCCCTTCCATCCAGCTATGAAGTGAGGTAGCACCTCAATCTCAAGTGTCATGATGGTTCCCCTCAGCAGGCACCTGAGCACCTACTGTATGCAGATTCTGCCATCAGCACACTACATTTATCTACATGCACTTCCCTTCAGTCCTCTGAGAAGCACTATATGCAGAACAGAAAAAAGAAAAAAATTTAAATTTGCCTTCTCCTGAACTCTCTGACCCTATTTGACCAACCTCCTCATGTGGGGCAATTCAGAGGAGCTAAATTTCTGTGCGTAAGTAAATGATGAGACATCAAGAAATCTAGGAGCAGAATAGAGGCAAAGGGAGGGGAAAACCAGAGGCTCAGAGGCTGGGAAGTCTCTAGATAGGAAATCCCCTCTGGGGTTGAGCTCAGAAGGCAAACAGTGTATATGATAAGCTGGACCATATAGAGCCCCCCATCTCCCTTCTTCCTTTCTATCTTTCTTTCCTTCTTTCCTTCTTTCTTTCCTTCCTTCCTTCCTTCCTTCCTTCCTTCCTTCCTTCCTTCCTTCCTTCCTTCCTTCCTTCCTTCCTTCTAAAAATACTTACAAAACAACTTCTAAAGTGTTCTGTATGCTGGAACTATAATAGCAAACTCAACTCAATGGATCAAAATCTGTCTTCATGTAGCTGGTGTTGTAGTAGGGAGACAGACAATTAAGAAGAACATCAAATGTAGGACAGACACATGCTGGGAGAAAACCTAAGTCAGAGAAGAGATCTATGGAGTGGGTAGTATGTGAGAGGGGAATAGAAGTGGCATTTGGGCAGGCCAGGGAAAGCTTCATGGAAGAGGTGAGTTTTCATAAAAAACTAAGGGAAATGGGGGACCTAGCCCTGCTGATATCTAGGAGAAGAGCATTCCAGGCAAAGAAACAGAAAATTCAATAATTCTGGAATAGTAAGATGCTCAGCGTGTTAGAAGCATCAAGTTGGCCATGGGGCTGATCAGGCACCAATCCCAATGTAGACCTTCTGGAATGAGGAGAGCCTGAGCGTAGAAGCATGGTAATGACATCCAAAGTCCAAAACTGCTAAGTTGTTTTTTTTTGTTTTTTTTTTTAATAGTTTATTGATTTTTCACAGAGAGGAAGGGAGAGGGATAGATAATTAGAAACATCGATGAGAAAGATACATCAACCAGCTGCCTCCTGCACACCCCCCATCAGGGATGTGCCCACAACCAATGTACATGCCCTTGACTGGAATCGAACCTGGGACCTTTCAGTCCACAGACCAACGCTCTATCCACTGAGCCAAACTGGTTAGGGCCAAAACTGCTAAGTTTTTTGTTGAAGTTAGAAGAGGCTCAGCCCATAGAGATAAGAGGGCCAGTGGGCTTTTGGGAGACATGTGCATTGTGTTTCATCAACGCTATAACACTATAGCAAAGGACAGTGCGGCTTAGGAGACAGAAAGGAATTGCTTAAGGTCACAGAACCTGTATTTGATCCTATGACTTTGGATCGAGCCTCTGCTCTTTCCACTAGTTAGCTAAAAGGTGGGCAGTCCGGGGGAAAAGAAAGAGAGTCAAAAGACCTGTGAGCATTTGCATTCTCCTACGTAAGTTTGCAACACCTGGGAAGGTCGCCAGGCTCCTGACAGTTCTGGAGGCTGGAAATCTAAGATCAAGGTGCCAATGTCAGGTGATGGTTCATAGACAGCCATCTTTTCACTGTGTCCTCATATGTGAAAGGGCCAGAGAGCTCTCTGGGCACCAATCCCATTCATGAGGACAGACCCCAGGCATCCTCTTCACCACTATGAAATCTGACCAAATCTCAGCTTCTTCATCAACAAAGGGAGTCAGTGGGCCCACTGGTCCATACAGTCCCTTCCAACTACACATGACATTCAATCCATTCCATCACAAGGGAAGACACAACAATGGCAAACACAGAGGCTTTGAAGCCAGTCTTGTCTGAGCCTATAATCCTAGCTCTCCTACTCACCAGCCTAGACTATTAAACCTTCATTTCTTTATCTGAGAAATGGGAATGATAGAAGTACTACTTCACTGGACTGCTTTGAAAAATGAATACAATGATGCTTGCTAAGTGCCTCAAACACTGTTCCACAACTAGTCACACTTGGAAGTGACTTTTGGTGGGGAAATCCTTACAGAAGGTCTGAGAGGGGCAAGGAGCCCTTGGGTCAGGGGTGTGAGGCTAGGGGTGATCAGGCACCAATCCCAATGTAGACCTTCTCAAAGGTCTCCAGAAATATCCAGCCATACTCTGCTTTTAGAGAGAGAAAGAAAAAAAGTGATTTCTTTTGCTTCTACAATATTTCTAACTACTAAGAGAAGGAGACTCTTCTCCTTGGATGTTTTCAAATCCCTGGAATTCACCAGGGAGGGCCCCCACTTCCTCTAGGCAGCAGGGTATCCAGCTGGGCCTCAGGATGGTGTTGTCTACAAGAATGAGAAGGTGGCATTCTCACCACCCATGGGAGCCTTCCCTGAGGACCGCACACCTGTTGCTGAGCTGACTCAACATCTCCCTGCTTCTTTCAACCACTGAAAACGAGAAGCAGCCAGTATATAGGAGACTCAAGATCAGCCAAGAGGCCTCGCTCTGCTCCCTCACCCCTCCTTCTGTGCCACCCCCACCTCTACCGCTTTTATAAATCCAAGAAATATCCCATCTTCCTTCCTTTCAGTTTCTCGCGTTTTCTTATAACACCAGAGGCTGTTTCAGAGGTTGGAAAATGGCCACTTTTAGCCTGAGCCTCCTCTGCTCTCCCACTCGCCTCTGAGAAAAAAAAGAAAAGAAAAAAAAAAAAAGCTTTTCTGTTAGAAGTTCAAAGTCAATACAGTCCTCCCTCTATTTTGGCCTTGAGAAGGAGGGGGCGGGGCGAGGGCTGGCCAACATGAGACAAGGGAGCCTAACCTGTCAAGGTCTCCCCCAGTTCCCCGCCTCATTCCCACCACCACTGGAGATTAAAAGTGGACTTTTTGAAAAGCAGAGCAAAGGGAAATAAAGCCTGGGAACAATGCTTTGACTGTTATAAGGTCCTTCTACTAATATTGGGACAGGAGCCAGGTGATGCCAGAATGGAATGTTCTGTATATTCTCACACATTTCTGCCCCTAAAGTGTATCTATTTGCAAGGGGGCATTAAAACAGCCAAGGGAATCATTGTTCATTACACATTCTTGCCCACAGGCCACCAAACGAGGGCAGATGGGATAAGTTGGCCAAGAACCTGTTTGTCATGCAAAACACAAGGTTTTTGAGTTGTATTGTTAGCTTGCCTTCAGCAAGAGCTAGCACAGGCCAAAACCGGTTTGGCTCAGTGGACAGAGCATCAGCCTGCAGACTGAAAGGCTCCAGGTTCGATTCCAGTCAAGGGCATGTACCTTGGTGTGGGCATACCCCCAGTGGGGAGTGTGCAGGAGGCAGCTAATCGATGTTTCTCTCTCATCTATGTTTCTAACTTTCTATCCCTCTCCCTTCCTTTCTGTAAAAAATCAATAAAAAAAAATATATATATATATATAAAAGAACTAGCACAGACCCCTGGATAGACAGACTTATTAAAACAGACCCAAGCACTACTTATAAAATAATAAAAATGTCAGTTTTATGAAGCACCTTCAGAGAATTTTTATTCCAAACCCTTCATTTTACAAATGTGATGCCTGAGACCAGACAGATGTGGCTTGCTCCAGGTCACACATGGACATGGTGACCAGGAAAGGGAGGTGGCTCCTCACCAATGGTTGAGGAGACCAGGGCTGTGATGAGACCCCAGAAAATCACAAGCAGCCCTCACCCCCACCACCAACCCAAGAGGGAGAGTTTTTAAAGAATTGGCTATTTTGCCATTTGAAAAGAACATTAAAAATTTAGAACATTGGATCCACATTATTGTTTGGTATTTGTATTTTGAATAACAAATAAGAGAGGGAACATGAGCTTTGGGGGGCTCAGGGCTCTGCAGTGCCTGATACAGCCTTGCTCTCCACACCTTCCCAATGCCCCAAATCTTTATCTCAAACATCTGCCTCTTGACCTCAAACACTCACATTCACAACCCACTCAGGCAGCACACTGGCTCCCTGTGACATTTCCCCCTGTCAGGAGGCTGCCCACAATAATCCCATTGACCTTCAGCTGTGGAAAGAACTGAAAGGGGGAGGGCAGCAGAGAAGAAGAAGGCACTCGGGGTTGTCCCCTGGCTTCCCAGAGAGGGAGGGGTTTAGAACGAATTCTGCACAGAGAGAAGGGGAAGTGGGGCCAAGACCCCTCGTCCTCATGAATCACATCTTCAAGGGTCCCATTTCCAAATAAGGTCACCTTCTGAAGTTCTGGGGGTTAGCACGTCAATATATCTTTCGTGGGGACACAATTCAACTCATAAAAGATGGCTAATAAGGACACCAAATTTAACAGGCTTGAGACCAAGCTCTGGATTTTCTTCATAGCTCATTTTTCTTATGGTCTTCTCTTTGCTGGTAGGTGACAACCTATTGTTCTAATTTCAGTATGAAAAACCCGGCCATTACCCTTGAGTTCTCTCTGTCTCTCCCACACCACCCCCTCTCATTCCTCACCATCTGCCCATGTAAGTTCTGATGGGATCCAGCCAGGGTAGGGCTCTTCAGGTTTTCACCAGAAGAGCACAAGTCAACACCCTCTCCCACTCTGCAATGTCACCTGCAATGGCAGCGCTTCAGCTTGTGTTGTGTTGAGGAGACTGTGTGTTTTTAATAATTTATTATTTTAAAATTATTATTGTTTTATTTAAAGCAGGCACTGCAAACACAAATGCCTACAGAGTTCAGACGGAGAATATGAATGTGAGAAGCAGAGCAGATGGCGACACCCAGACAAACCCTGAGTGGTAGAGACTGCGGCATCCGGGGACTGTGTGACCTATCAGGGGACAGCGGCTGCTCTCCACCACAACTACCACTGCAGAAATGTGGGCACAGTGTTGCTAGAGCTTATCATGCTTCAGACTTAGCTAAAAGCTAAGTTGTGTAAAATCTCCCAATTTTCACATGCTGGCTCAGATTCATAAAACCTGTGAAGGCCAAACAAGTCACACTGTCTGCTGATTGGATCAGCCCATGGCCTGCCTGTTCTTGACCTCTGATCTCTTGTAAATAGTTACAAATTAGGGAAATAGGGGAAATGACCCTGAAAGGAAACTAGAAAAGGAGGGAGGGGATCCATACCAGCAGAGTGGAAGTGCTTGAGTAAAAGCGGGTGTTCAGCCCTACCTAGTTTATCTACTCAGTGGATAGAGCATTGGCCTGTAGACTGAAAGATCCTGGGTTCAATTCCAGTCAAGAACATGTACCTTGGTTGCAGGCTCCCAGCCCTGGTCAGGGGCATGCGAGAGGCAACCTATCTATGTGTCTCCCTCACATCGGTGTTTCTGTCTCTCCCTCTCTCTTCCACTCTTTCTAAAAATCAATGGAAAAAATATTCTCAAGTTGAGGATTAAAAAAAAAAAAAGCTGGTGTTCATCAATGAAAGACAACAGAGATACTGTGATTAGACTACTAAAGCAATGGAGAAGAAAAGCAAAATGGAGCATGGTTTGAGCGAGATCACTGAAGGACCCTAATACTGATGTCTGGGGTTTGATTTTATCCTGGAAATAATAGAGAGCCAGAAAATATGTTTGAGAAAGGGAGTGACTGGCATTGGGCTGTAGATTTTACAAAAATACAGTCACCCCTACATGTATAAAACTATGTTCCTCCCTGTAACTAAGCCAGTAGACTGCAATCGGAGGAGGAGCAGGGAGAACAGCTGTCCTTTTTGTGGTCTTTGGACACTGAAAACCAAGCCCAAATCAGTCTCGCCAACTCTCTCATTTGACTTTGTTCTTTTTTCCTAAAGCCACTTCTTGTCACTCTCACTTGCAATGTGTAAGCGGTCTCCAACCGGCCACCCTGAAGTTACTTAATATGGGTTCCAAAAAGCCTTGAACAATGAGGCCCCTCCATGGGGGATGATGCTATCGGTGCCCTTGAAATCCCAAACGTAAAAATACAGGGATTGCGCAGCAGAATAATGGTTTCAGTGTGTTCAGGAAAGGCGGCCCTGGCTGAAGTCATGGGCTTAAGTGATGTGGAAGAGAGCGTTGCATTTCTACTCAGGACAAGCTCAAGTGCAGAGGGCAGACACTGACATTTGCATTTTTCACTTTTCCAGTGGCCATTTGATAGGGAACTTCTACTGGGCCCCAATGAGAGATTCTGGTGAGTGTCTTAAGATCACCTTGCTGTTATCTTCTCCTCAGTCCTTTTCACCAGCTGGAAAATAAAGACTTTTGCTGTGGGTCACCCCTCCCTGGATGGCAGTGAGGCTAAGTGAGGTGATTCTCTGAGGCACCAATTCTCCAGACTCCACCTGGGAGATGAGAAGGATGGATAAGAAACAGAATCTTGAACTGCCTCTCTTACTCAACAGTCCCGGGATGAGGACACCCTTGGCAGTCACAGTTGAGCACTTGAGGTTTAAACTGTTCACAGCTGATCATGAAAAATCAAAGGCATGGAGTCATTTATTCTTTCTGGTCATGTGAAGTAGCAGGGGACTGGGTTATGGGATCCAGTTATTGATGGAGCTCAGTCAACAGGCCGCTGTACACCGCACTTATTATCACCCACATACTAGTTCATGGAAAGTAGCAGGAAGTAAGTCTGAACCAGGAGTGATATAGGGAAAGAAGTTTTACTGGGGAAATTATATTCTACACAAATGTCAGCAAATAGGTAAGGGGATACAACAAGGTCCTGAGGTCCATCCCTAGAGATCACCAAGGCTCTGCTATGGTGCAATCAGAGAAGAAGGTGGGCAGGGTACCAAAATTCCAAAGCAGTGGGTTTTCAATGATATCTTTAAAATGCATAGCTCAAAAAACAGTAACAATGACAAAAGAAGGGAAATAGACCATAGTCATAGCAGTTACCTCAAAAGGATATAAGTGTGCATTTTACTCTGTTTCTTTAAGATTTTATAAATTTCCTTGCTACTCTGCAAGGAGAAAGTATTACCTCTATAGTAAGAGAAATGAAAAACAAAACAAAACACAAAAGCAGAGGGAGAATGAAGGTAAGAAATACTGTGAACAAATGAATGTATACACACATGCATACATTCCATCAGCACTCACCTCAACTCCTTCTCATCTTTCAGGCCCCAGCTTAAGTCTCTTCAAATAGATTTCCTTGATCAGGCTGTTGAAATTAGATGTCTTGTGGAAAGAGGTTAACTAAAAACTTGCATGCATATATGCATATCCCATGGACACAGATATAGTATGGTGAAGACCTGAGGTGGAGGGTAGGTGTTGAGTTAAAGGGATCAATTGGGGGGGGGGGGGGGTTAAGCCTCCTATAAAACTTTCAACAATGAAGGTAAGAAAGAGGTCCAAAGAGGATGGGCCTAAGAAAATGTCTCATCCTAACCCCAGCCATGTGAACCACAGCTCAGTAATCACTCAAGGCCCAGCTCCACCTGCACATCCAATAAATTGTAGTCAATGCAACAATAGAATCAGTCACAATGCCAGCTTCACTATTAGAAATAGTGATTTCTAGCAGTGCCTTGCATGCATATGAGACTTTGTGGTTTTGAAAATTCTTCCACAACTCTTCCTATCTACCTATCTCTCTACTTAGTAGCAAGAGATGTCACAAAATGGACAGATGATAGATAGATAGATAGATAGATAGATAGATAGATAGATAGATTTTGCATAGTATCTTATGTGTAATTATATACTTTGATATACAACTTCTAATTTATGTCTCTCCTCTGGCCCTCATGACCACCTTAGAAGGAGCTTGGTGGAAATGAATAGTCAGAGAAGTAAAGCCATTTGCCCAAGGTTGCACAGTGAAGTAAGAGGGAAACCAGAACAGGAAAGGAAGAGGAGTATATCCAAGTTCTTCTCAAGCCCAAGCCCTTTTTTTTCTCCAAGGAATGATGATATTGTGATGAGGTTATCTTGGAATGTGCCCAGGACTGCAAATGGCTTTTCAGTCAATTTTAAACATCTGAAGTCCACTGGACGTGATCAATTTTCATAGCTTTTAAATCCAACTATTAAGAGAACAGAGTTGTTTCAAACCAGAATCTGAAATGATATAAATTGTCTAAGATAACTAGTTAAGGTCATTGGATATAAAGGTCAGGGCACAAAATCACAAAACTTTCTATTAATATTTGCAATATTTGAAAAAAATTTCAAGACTAACTATGTATATGCTGAGTCACTCAAATTCAAATTACTGGGCTACTCTGTGTTGTTTTATTTTCTTTCAAAAGAAAAAAAAAATCTCCTGGCTGGCATGGCTCAGTGGTTGAGCATTGACCTGTGAACCACGAGATCCTGGTTCAATTCCTATCAGGGCACATGCCCAGGTTGTAGGCTCAATCCCCAGTGTGGGTCATGCAGGAGGCAGCCAATCAATTATTTTCTGTCATCATTGATGTTTCTTTCTCTCTCCCTCCCTCTCCCTTTCTTTCTGAAATCAATAAAAAATATTTTTAAAAGAAAAAAAATCATTGCTCTATCTTTTCCCATAAAGGATACCACAGTTGTATATACATGAGCACAATTCTGTATGACCCCAAAATATCAATAGTGTTTTTGGACCAACCTACTGGCTCACTGGGTCACTACCAGATAAAGCCCTATGACTGTAAATTGTTAATGAGTTGGGGAAATATTTAGTGACCACAAAAATCACTAAATCAATTGACTGTAAAAACAGCCTATGAAGATAAAAGCAAATGGCAACAAAACCAGAAAGATATTTCGTCTGTGTCCCAATAGTACAGGTGAAAGGTTATGGACCTAAATTTATCCTGCCAGCTTAGGCCCTACATGTTCTTCTGCTTTGATCTGATTTCTCAACACATGAGCAAGCACAGGATACTGAGACAGAGTTGGTGGACACACGGTCCCTTCAGATGAGGTGTAAATGCAAAGTTGATGTCAGAAAGACAGCACCTTGAAACTCTTGAAGCATTCAGACTCTTGCTGGAGCGGGGAGGGGGAATCCCCTAGTCTATCCAGCAGAAGCCCTATGGGCTCAGGTGAAAGGTGTGTTTCAAATGAAGGAAACTGAGTTCCATAGAAGAAGCCAGAGAAATGTATGGACTTTGAGAAAAGGTGATGAGATTATAGCAATAGATACCATGTATTGAGCACTTGCTAGCTGCCTAGTATTTTATTTGTCTTTCCTCATTTAGTTTTTTTTCTTTCTTCCTTTCTTTTTACCTCAGTTAGTCTTTACAACAACTCTTGGAGGTAGGTATTCCCATTACCATCTTTTTCCAAATAAGGAAAGTGGGTGAAAGAGAGGTTAAGTAACGTATCCATAGACACACAGCTGGTCTGTCTCACTTTCCTGCTCCAGCTCCAAACAACCACACATGTCTTTCCACCACTGTGGCTCCTCCCCATCATTGCTGAAACAATGGCACCATACTTCTCAGCACTCACTGAACTTTCTGATGCAATATTAAGAAATGCCATTTTTTATATTTGTAATGAAGTGTGTCAACCTTTGGAAACTCTGCATAACTCAGTCTATCAATATTTTCCAAAAGACTAATGAGTGATGTTATAAAACCTGCATGAATAAGAGATCCGTTAAAGTATAAGATAACCAATTTGTATCTGAAGGAAAGGGAAGCCAATATTCTCTTATATGTGATCCATCTTGTATTCATCTTTTCACTTTCTAATCTCAGCAGATTAGATCAGGAATTGGTTCTTGTATTGGCCAGTCAGCAACTATTGAGTTAGCTGGCCTGACAAAAAAGCTCTCTTGGGGTTGACCAGTAATCTACAGAGGGACTCAGCAGACAACTGAGTGGGCAGAATGTCTGCTCTGGGCATGAGAAGAGAACATAGCAGCATTGTGCCAAGATTAATTGATTTTGGCCAGAGAATCACCAAATCCCTGCCAATTCAGAAAGCCACTAATATAGTTAGCCCAGGACCCCAGCTTCTTCTGTTCCCCAGCTTTTAATCAAAGCCCACCCAAGGCCTGAGAGTTGCCTGCCTTGGTTCAGAAGGTCTGGCCATTCTGAAATGTGTGACGTTTTCCCACTGAGCCCTATTCCCATGATCTGAGGCCTGCTCTTCAGATTTCAGCAGTGGAGAATAGAAAAGGGAGAACGAGTCCTTTTACTGTTTGTTCGTTTGATGTCTCCCTAAAACTCCCCCCCCCCCCCCGTCCCTTCAACACACACACACAGTCAGCTGCCATCAAAGAAACCCCACTGTCTACAGCTCTTCTGCTGGGCCAGGGCCCAGGAGGTGGCCACCAGTGGGCACTTCTAATGCAGATGGGACTGACAGGGAGAACCTTGCAACGCTGCCAAAAGAAACAGAGGTGAGAGTATAAGGTGGAGAAAAAGCAGGGGGGTGGGAAAGTGGGAGGGGGGCTGCTGAGAATCTCACACTGCAAAAAGCATTTCCTGGACTGTAGTGCAAAATAATAGAGTGGGCTGGGGGACCTCAGCTCATCTGTAACTCACCATTTCAATCTTCTCCATGAACCATTGAGATTTTTTAAAAATTTTATGTAAGTTACCCTTAATCATGCAAACATCCTATGTTTCAACTAGGTTGCTGCTTTAAATCCCTCCCTTATACAATAGATAGATAATCTGCTGTTACCATTGCACATAAACAAGTTCTTCTGGGTAATCAACTGGATTGATTAAACAGAGCCCATACATGAGCTCTGGAACCTTCTCTCACCCTTTCCCTGACCACCGGCAGTGAAGAGGCTGGTGTTGGCATTCACTAAGGATGTGCAAAGGAGAGGATTCAAGAGCTGTATGGCATGCCCAAAGGCAGTTTTTTCTATTCTCCTCTCCTCCCCTCCTGCTCTCCTGTCTCTCTTTCTCCCTGCTGAAGACAGAGGACTTTGTGGCTAAATCTAAAAATTTTCAGGGAGTAAGAGACCTAATCCTTATTACAATTCTATCAGGGAAGCAGTCATTCTTTAACAACACAGAATCCATGTTCTGAGTATAGTCTTCTCTAAGGCTTACACACACAATGTTAGGACATGCTAGGATTCAGTGTATACTTTCCAATTGTTTCCATGTAATTCTCTAATCTCCAGTCTTAAACCCAAGCCAATGTCTTTGTTTTTTATTCATTAGGGAGTCGGTTAACAAATATTCACTGAGCATTTATTCAAGATATTCTGGCTGTGAATTGATAAGGTTAGAGTTGTGTTTTAGGAAGAGCCAGGACCATCTGTCAACAATCTGCCTTGTTGACTGAGGTCAAGGAATATAGCTTGAGGCTATTATAGCAGTTTAGTTAGGATGTTGTGAGGCCAGAATAGGAATGGTGACAGGAAAATACAGAACAATAGAATAGTGTAAGAAAGGAGGATAATAAGCAAATACAGTGTGGTGGCTTTAAAACCATACAACCATGGATTAAATTCAAGCACCTGTCTTTACTCCAACAAGTGACTTAATATTCCCAAATTTCATTTTCCAACTTGTAAAATAAGAATAATAAGCCCACTGTCCAACAGGTAGGTAGGCAGAGAGACAGACAGATAGATAGACAAATAGATAGATAGATAGACACATACACAATCTTGCAAAAGGTAGCTATATATATTTGATTGCTATCTGTTCACCAAAACCCATTTTTTCTACTCCTTGGGCAGACAGCTAAATTTAAATATTGTCACATGACTGCGTTCTAGCCAATGAACTGTAAATAGAGGTGATTTTTTTTTTTTTTTTTTTAGGCCTGGCCTTTTCAGATTCACTTCTAGGTCTGACCTTTTCAGATTCCTCCATACTCTTTCTTTATCTGTTGGCTTAATATGAGACCTCTTAGGACTCAGAAAAGAACACAGACATAAGGTGTAAGAAGCTCAACTCACTGGATAACCATAGGAAGACCACCTATCAACTGGGAGTACCTGTTAGAAACTTCACATGAGTGAGAATTGAATGTTTATCATACTAAACCACTAAGACTTAGGGCTTTATAACTATCTTTCTGTTCTTGCACAGAACCTGATATCATAATTCCTCAATAAATGACTATTATGATTTTTTGTTTTGTTTTATGGGAATTTCAAAGACCTATAAGTTCTAGTTTAAGAAGATAAGACATATACATGGCAGCACAAACTAGATGTCACATACATGTGCAGACAACAGAAGTTCAAAGTTTCTAGATGTAGGGGAATCGAAGACAGTGTCACATAGCAGGTAGCTTTGAGTTTGTCTTTAAAGAATGAGTATAATTTTTTTGGATATTGGAGACTCCATCTATTTATCAATATTTAAAAACTTCAGTAAAAACTCACCATCATCCAGTATTTACCCCCCACCCTGGCCTGTAGACTCTTAACCAATATTTCTTCATTGCTCATGTCTTCTACCAGTGACGTCCAATGCATTCTGGTTTCCATGCAATAAATAGTTTTCAACCAGTTACAACCTTCTGAAATTATCTAATATCCATTCTCGATCCCCAGAAGACTTAGCCCAAGAAAGAAAGGACCTCCAGCTTACTAGTATTTTTATACCTTTCCGCTTGGGTTCATTACAGCCCTGGGTTTGTGGCTTTAAGAAAATGGCTGGTAAATGACACTGTAATTATGTATGTGTTTTGCTGCAGTATTATTCTTGCTCCTACAGCTGATCAATTGATCAATTAATCAATTTTCATTACCATTTTCCTCTGGCTATCTAAGCAACTTCATTTCAGAAACCAAAAGACTGATCAATTCACTAAAAGGGTTTTGTTTTTTAATCATTACCATGCAAAGAAAATGTACAACATAACGTACTACTCTAATTTGCTTCTACCAAACAATGAATTCTAAATGATATCATGGAAATTCTGCCATGATTTATAACTTGCTTTAATCAACACCCTTGTGTTTTAAGTCTTCCAAAAACAGTCGGGGTGCCTATTGTATGTGAATAATAAAAACTACTTATAACTTCCCAAGTTTTTCCAAAATATTTCATGCTGACATAGTAATTTTCTAGGTTCAGAAATGCACAATGTATTCACTCAGATGCAAAGTAAACTGAAAACTGTCACATCATTCTGCCAGTGGATTAAACAAATGAGGCCCACATGTGCAGGGTCAGGGAAAACAGGAAAATCACACTATTCAGTATCTGCTACTTTGGTACATGAGATCCTTTGAAACTCATTTGTTCACAAGTCAAGCATGCATTTTGCAGAGTGAATGCTAATGGAGCTGCAGAATGTTGAAAGCACTCTCTTCTCAGATCCCAGGACACAATTTGGTTCTTAGAGCAAAGGGGAAATATTGGCAGGTGCATATGCTGCAGTAATACAGAAACCCCTTTGATGCAATGTGGAAATGGCTCTCTCTTCAGTAACACTTAAACAATGGTGCCTACAGGAGTTGCAGTAATTACAACTAGTGGTGAGAACTAGTTTGGGCTGCAAAGATCTTGCTGAATTGTTGTGGCAGGAACAGCACCACGTGCCTGACCCATGGGGTCAGACCAAACCTGGGTTCAGCAGGTTTTTGGGTTCTGGCTAAGAAAGAATTCAGAGAAAGACTCAAAACTGTAAGAGAATATTTATGGGATAAATTACAGAGGTAGAAAAAGTAATTCCTAGAAGAAATGGGCTTAGGAAACAAGTTATAGAGGAAGAGCCCTTTGAAGCTTAGGAGTGAGGAAGCCAATGGTAACATGCATGGGGTGGGGGAGGAGTATAGAGGGGGAAAGGAAAAAGAAAGAAAAGAGAGAGAGCTACTGAACTCTCCATTTTAAGAGTTTTAAGGGCAAAGATTTTAGGGGAGGTCCCAGGGAAAGATATTAATAGAATATTCAGTAGTTTTCTAAGTGTGTCCTTTCAGGATTGTTGTCTCCACTGAATGACTAGCTGGCACCAGGGCAGAGAGTCGTTATTCTATGTAGCTGGTCCTGACCATCAGCCGTGGCTGGTTTTGTTGCTTGCCTGGGCCTAGACCTGAAATACAGCTGAAGCCTAGATGTTATCTTTAGGGAGTAAATGTCAGGAGGTCCAAACCTCAAGACCAGAAAGATATGCTAGGGGAGGAAAAGTCACCCTGGGTGCAAGATCTCAACCTACAATTGATTTGTCTATTGCTAGGCACCTGGGCCTTTCCACCCTGGTGACTTTCTGTACCTGGCCCATGGTCCTTGCTCGTTCATGCCTATAGAAGAAGGAAAATCAGATTAGTACAGGGATCAGGCTTAAACGGGCAGTCAGACATCCCTCGAGGGGTCCCAAATTGGAGAGGGTGCAAACTGGACTGAGGGACACATCCCCTGTGTATGAATTTCATGCACCAGGCCTCTAGTATTATAATAATATGCAATATATGTGTATAATATGTAATAATAATATCTACACTAATAAAAGAGAAACATGCAAATTAACTATACCACTCCACTATACCCACCAGCCAATCAGGAGTGAGTATTCAAATTAGCCCAACCAAGATGGCAGCCTGCCACAGAGCTGGAGCAAGCAGGAGGCTTGTGTTTCCCCAGCAATGGAGGAAGCCAAACTTTCTGCCTACCCTGGCCAGTCCTGGCCCCTGCTCAAGGCTACAAAGTTTCAATTATAGAAGATAAATAAATCCTAGATACTTGCTTCCAGCCAGAACTGGCCTCTGCTCAAAGAGGTGTTGGAAAAAAAAAGAAAGAAAAAGAAAAAAAGGACCCATTACCTTGAGTCACTGGGAAGTGATCAGGCCAGGATGGGACAGCAGGGGCTATTGAGGGTAAGCAGATTAGCAGGGGGGTCAGTTGGGAGTGAGTAGGCCATCAGTGAGGGTCAGTTGGAGGTGATCAGGACAGGGGGGGGGGGGTAGTTTGGGATGAGCAGGTTGGCAGGCAGAGTGATTAGGGGCAATCAGGCATGCAGGCAGATGAGTGGCTGGAGCCAGCAGTCCCAGATTGTTAGAGGAATATCTGACTGCCAGTTTAGGCCTGATCCCTGTCAACCATAAACTGGCAGTAGGACATCTTTTGAGGAGTCCCAGATTGGAGAGAGTGCAGGTCCCAGATTGGAGACAGTGCTAAGGAACACACACACACACACACACACACACACACATACACACACACACACAGTGCACAAATTTTGTGTACCAGGCCACTAGTATATAATATATATGTATTAATATTTGATTACTACTTGGTATATAATAGATATTCATTAAATATTTGATGAACCAATGAATGAGCAAATAAATGAAAGAATAAATGAATGATGATCTAGGAAGTTTCAAGAACAGAACAAATTATTGTTTTAGATCAGCAATGAGATCTCTGAACTTGATATGAGGAGCTGTTTTTTTTTTTTTTTTTTCTCCAAGCTTCTGATTGGAGGTGAGTAGAGTGATGAGGAAACAGGCAAGGGTGGCTGATGGCTCCTACTCTAGGGAAAGAGGGCAAGGCTTTATCCCTGCTTAGAGATTAGCCAGTTAAAACCCAGGATCTCCTGGAGGGCAATTGACTGCCATAGGCAATCTGGTTCTTTGAAATTGGTGGCTACAGGCTCTGGAAAGGAATGGAAGAGGCAGACCTTCTTGCTCTGAATTCCTGATGCACTGTCAGCAGAGGGTCTTTCTCTCTTCTCAGTTCTCCCTTCTAAATCATATTTTCTATGAGGGGAATACTGCTTTCTCTGGAGAACTGTTAATTCCTGGAGGAATAAACCATTGAAGCCTGCATGGGAACACCCACTCATTTGCAAATTGGCAAACAGAGTCTCCTACAGAGTACAAGAAGGCTTGATTCAGGGCATAGAGGAAACAATGAAGTTCATTTAACAAAGCCAACATTTAATGAACTCAAAACACTGTGCTTCAAAAAATAAGTCCATTGAGCAGTGTTTTGAGCTTTAATGCAGGCTTATTAGCTTTCTTTTGAAAGCACCATCTGTTCACTCAGAAAGAGCTTACTAGTTTGTTTGTCATCATAATTTTTCACCTACATGATTTCTGAGCGGTGAATGAAAATGCTGATTGGAATTTTGCAAATGACAACCTTCCTGTGTCTGGGCCAGCTTTCACAAATCATACAGGACCTGCCAATAGCAGGTCTTGAAATAGAAACATAGGTAGCTTCTATGGCCTGGCAGTTCGAAAAAGAAAGATACAAGAGAGACAAGCTCACCTTTCAGATGAGTCTACTATAAAACCCCTTTTATAGGGCTCTTTCAAGATCCTGTGAAAACCTTCCCATCAGTTTTGTTCCTGTGTCTTATGGGGAAATAGCAATGGGCCTCCCGGGGAGATGTTGCTTTGGGATCTCTCCCAGTGGGGCCTCCCCTTCCCCTTCATCTTCATCTCAGGAAGAGGGTGGAGTGTTGGCAAGCAGAGAGGGGATGGAGTCAGAGAGTGGAATGGTGGGTGATTACCAGGAAAAAAATATCAATAGGAGCCTCCTACCTTTTATCAGAGCAAGTATCAAATACTGTTTGGCCCAAGTACATTTTGTCCCATTCTGTTTCTTATGCAAATGCAACATCTAGAAACCAACTCGCCACAAAAGTTGACTCTGCTTCCCGATTTCATTCAACTTACCCTTGAAAGGAGTATCATGTACCTGATTGTTAGCTGGGTCCCCCCTCCAAGAAATTGTAGGCGAGATTTTATCATTATCAGGCTTCTCTAGAAATCAAAAGCACCTGTTCTTTGTTAAGGTGGGCTTCTAAAGAGAGAAATGGTCCCATTAGAAAACACCCAGAGTTCATACGGGAACACTATTAACATCTCCAGCCCAAGAATACCAACCTCAAACAAATCAACTTAAAGGCACTCGAATTAAGCACTTACTTGTGCCCAGTACTGTGTTAAGCAATTTGCATCTATTATCCCATTAGGTCCTCGCAACAGCATAAGGGATAGGAAGCCTGTTTTACAGATTCGCAAACTAAAGGCTAGGAAAGGTCAAGTTACTAGCTTAAGAATTGTGACAGAGCCATGATTTCGTAATTTCAGAATCTCTGCTTTGGGTTTCATATGACATAATTCAGCACCAATGATGATAATGTATATTATTTGTATGTATGTGTAATGTATGTATACTATCTAGTAGTATACATTATTGTCATTATATCATTCATATACATTATACCATTCCTCATTCGCTCCCCTCTTTGGATTTCTCAAACAAAATGAAGCATAAAATGAAAGTTTTCCCTGATGGCCTGACCCATAGAGAAAAATAAGCTAGGTTTATGCAAACTGATTTACTAGTACACTACTCACCCACCCCTATCCATGGTTTTGCTCCCCAAGGTTCCAGTTATCCATGGTCAACCACATTTAAAAAATATTAAAGAAAAAAATTGCAGAAACAAACAATCCATAATTTTAACTTTCACACCATTCTAAGCAGAATGATAAAATCTCATGCCATCCCATTCCACCCCACCATTGACATGAATCATCCCTTTGTCCAGCATATCCACAATGTATACACTCCCCACCCATTAGTCATTTAGTAGCCATCTAGGTTATTGGGTTGACTATCCTCATATTACAATGTTTGTGTTCAATCACCCTTATTTTATTCTACTTAATAATGGCCCCAAAGTACAGGCACAGTGATGCTGGCAATTTGGATATATTTAAGAGAAACTGTAAAGTGCTTGCTTTAAGTGGGAAGGTATGAAAAGATGAGAAAAAAATTGTATATTCTATCTAATAAAAGAGCAATATGCAAATTGACCATCACTCCAACACACAAGATGGCTGCCCCCATGTAGTCAAAGACAGATGTCCCCCACCTCAATGTGGACACAAGATGGCCACCACAGGATGGCCAGCAGGGTAGGGCAGTTAGGAGGGAACAGGCCTACTGGGATAGGGCCTAAACGGGAAGTTGGACATCCCGCAAGGTGTCCCAGATTGGAGAGGGTGCAGGCTGGGCTGAGGGACACACACCCTGGTGGACAAATTTCATGCACCAGGCTTCTAATACTGCATATTGTTCAGTACTAACCATAGTTTTGGGCAATTCACTGAGATGTAGAAAAATATCCCTTGCAGATAAGAGGAGACCACTGTATATTTAATATTCTGAGTAACATGATGTTATAGATAATATTGTATCCTTTTAGGAAAGGGAAAAATTAAATCTCAGGGAGGCTTAGTAATTTGCCCAAAAACACACACTAGGAAGTAGGGGAGCTGGGATTTTGATCCCAAGTTGACTACAGAGGCTATCTGCCCAGTCTGACCCTCTATTGCCTCATAGCATCTTGCGGGAGCTCATCAGACATTTCCACTGGAAGACAGGAAACACCTTTATTCTCAATGCAACCCTTTATATGAGTGAATTCTGCCCTTCTAGGTCAGAGACAAGATGGTCCTGTTGATCTGCCTGGGCCAAGGCTGGCTGGAAAGAAGGACATATTGAAGATGTGTGAAAAGAATCTTCTTGAAATAGAAACATGTATCCCAACATACACAGAAGAGCAATACAAAATTATCGGTGATGAATAATCATTCATGTCAAATCAGAAGGGCATACCTTATGCAACTAGGCTGTGAAGGCTGCTGTGCTTTGGCTTACTGGTTACTTCCTCTGCCAATCATGGTGATTTTCCCTTGTTCCCTCCTCTCTATCCCATGTTCTCAGCACAGACTTCCATCACTCTGTACATCCCTCCACCCACCCACCCAATTCCTAGGTCCACTGACTTGCCTGTATGTTTCCAAAACCTAGCCCAGTGCCTGCTATACTATAATGGCTCAATAAATATTTTGTGGGGTTTTTTTTGTTTGTTTGTTTTTTAATGGAGGGAGGAAGAAGCTCAGAGATAGTGCTAAGCCCTAGAAGAGAGAAACTCAGGGAATTCACACATACTTTTTTGCTCAGGAAGCAATGTCCCTAATGAACTGTAGAGATCAGTGTAAATTTCTGATATTTCCAGAATAAATTTGACCCTAGGTAACAGATAAATTAATATGTTCCCTCCTCCTCCCCTCTACAGACTAGTAGGTCTTTAGCCATAAAATATAGTAATTGTGTGTATGTTATACACTATAGATATAACTCATGTTACATAAATCTGCAATGGACATTTTGTGGTGCTTTTCCTTGAGGAAGAGAAAAACAATTCATGAACAAATATACATGTTGTCAGAAATTTTTAGATGTCTTTATGTAAATTATTTATTTATCTAGTACTTTACAGTTTACAGGATCCTCTCATTATTGCTCTCTCACCCTGTCAGGTGAACCCCAAGTTACAATTTCGATTTACAGAGAAGGAAACTGAGTCACAGAAATTTTTAGTAGCTTGCCATGTGGCCATTTCCTCAATCCTTAGATACCATCATAGTAAGACATACCATCAATTTAGAGGAAATAGGTTTACAGGAAATACCATCAATAGGTTTAGAGGAAATCAGAAAATTCTACCTCATTTGTATGCATATTAATTACTAGAGGCTCGGTGCACAAAATTCATGCATGGGGAGAGGGGTTTGCAGGTCCCCCTTAGCCCAGCCTGCACCCTTTTCAATCCAGAACCCCTCAGGGCATGTCCAACTGCCAGTTTAGGCAGTCAGATATCCCTCTCACAATCCTGGACTGCTGGCTCCTAATTGCTCACCTGCCTGCCTGCCTGGTCACCCCTCATGGCTCCCCTGCTGGCCTGGTCACTCCACACAGTCTGCTGTTCAGTCATTTGGTTGTCCCTCACTAACCCCCCTGCTGGCTTGGTGGCCCCACACAGTCTGCTTGTTCAGTCATTTGGTTGTTCCTCACTAACCCCCTCTGCTGACCTGGTTGTAGGCAGCCATCTTGTGAGGGCATGAGGGTTAATTTGCATATTATCTCTTTATTATATAGGATAAGACACATTCCAAAGTTTCTGAGACATTAAGTTATGCTGACTTGGAGGGAAGGACGTGAATCTTAAAATAAAGGAAATATACGTAGCAAAACAATATCTTAACCCAGTCTTCTGACTAAGTCATGTGTACAGATAATTTTGATTTTCGACTACATTATAAAGCCCTGCAAAGCAGGGTATTTTCCTATACTTTAAAAAAAGCTTTTTAATTGATTTTTTAATTGAGAGGAAGGAAGAAGGAGAGAGAGAAAAACAAACATTGATGTGAGAGTAATATATACATTGGCTGCCTCCTGCACCAAGATAGAGCCTACAAATGGGGCATATGCTGTGACAGGGAATCGAACCAGCAACCTTTTGGTACATGGGATGGTGCCCAAGGAACTGAGCTACATCAGCCAGGGCTCTACACTTTTTACATCTTTCTCTCAAAAGGCTTAATGTAGTGGCTTCTGTACAATATGCTCTCAGTGGATTGATAAAATGGGCTGTTTTCTCTAAAAATAAAACAAACCCTGATTTTTCATTTTTAAATCTCTGGGTGCTAAAGTTTGCCAGGCGACATATTTGGAAATTTCCCAGGAGCAGCACTTTATCTTGTTTTTCAGTGGGACCTTGTTTGGTGACTAAGGATTGATCATAGGATTGCCTTTCAAAGTTCCTTCTGTGTCATTGCTCTGGGAGTCTGACCAAACTCGAGAAAGCCTAGAGATCTGCAACCAAAAGTTATATTTCAGGATGAGGATCTAGTGCAGTGGTCGACAAACTGTGGCTCGCGAGCCACATGCGGCTCTTTGGCCCATTGAGTGTGGCTCTTCCACAAAATACCACAGCCTGGGCGAGTCTATTTTGAAGAAGTGGCGTTAGAAGTTTGAGTTTTAAAAATTTGGCTCTCAAAAGAAATTTTAATTGTTGTACTGTTGATATTGGGCTCTGTTGACTAATGAGTATGCTGACCACTGATCTAGGGGAATTTCGGGATGAAACTGTTAAAGTTCAGAGATATTAAAAATATTAGAGGGAAAAAACTATAATGTATTTTCATTTGCACAAACAGCCTGTTTTCTGTTTGTCAGGTTTCACAGTGCTGAACTTGAGTCCTTTTAAATACAAAGTTTAAAGAGTTTACCTATAAAAATAAGAAAGCCAGCAAAGAAAGCAAAATGTAAAAAAAAAAAAAAAAAAAAAAAAAAAAAAAGTCACCTGAAACTGTAGAAATTAGGTTGCCCCCAATCAGTTATTATTTCATACAAGGCGGGGGAAATTTTGTTTATTCCAATCATGGTGGAAGTGGTTAAAAAGTTTTTTCAACCCTCTGAAGCAAAAGAAATTAGACTCAAGTGGCCGTAACTGAGCTTCCCATTGGATTATTGTGCAAGGTCCCCTTTATTCCCCCCGCAGTGGATAATGTGTGTCCATTGTGGTTTATCTGGAGCCGGTTTCTCTTACACCCTCAGCCTTATAAAGTCCAGCTAGGACTGGGGCGGGAGAATTGGGCGGCATCTGGGAGGCAGCACCGCAGTCCAGAGAGAATGAAACCATCGGGAACATGAGTAACTCCATGTGTTATTGACGCTTCCTGTGGTATGAGCCCCACTTTTTGCCTCTTAGTGCAGACCAACAACCATTACAAAGAGGAAGCGGATGGCACTACGGATCTCCCTGGAAATTCCCCCCAAGACTGTGTGTGCTGCTTTGTTCTCACCCTTCCTTTTATTTTAATTCTTTTAAAATGTATGTTATTGATTTTTTTACAGCCTTATCCCCCCCATTACCCTTCCATCCCCCCCACTCAAACCCTCACTCCCCCCTGTTGTCTGTGTCCATTGGTTTAGGCTTATATGCATTCATACAAGTCCTTTGGTTGATCTCTCCGCCTTACCCCAACCCTCCCCTACCTTCCCTCTAAGTTTTAAAAGTCTGCTGATGTTTCTCTGTCTCTGGATCTGTTTTTGTTCATCAGATTATGTTGTTCATTATATTCCACAAATGAGTGAGATCCTGTGATATTTATCTTTCTCTGACTGGCTTATTTCGCTTAGCATAATGCTCTCCAGTTCCATCCATGCTGCTGCAAACTTCTCGCCCGTGTTTCTGACCTAGAATGATCGAGGCTCAAGCCCTGGCAGGACTGTGAACAGCTGGCCAGCTCGGTTTGGCCACCTGGCCAAGACCAGGTTCTGAGAAGCAATGGTGATGAGGGCCTTCGTTCTGCTGGCCATCTTTGTGGGAGCCTCTGCAAAGTCCTGCACTCCGAACAAAGCAGGTATGTTCTGGCGCTAGGCCGTCTTCCCTGAAAGTTCCCTGAAACTTCCCTTTGCAAAGCTCAGAGCTCTGTGCGTATAGCCAAGTAGAAGCACTTAAGCCCTCTCCTACAGTCACCCCCCTCCCCCCCCGAGTGACAATCAGAATTTTCTCATAAGAAGTAAAAAAATGTACTAGATAAAATTAGACTTTCTAGAAATCAGAGAGTAGATGGATAAATAGAGACAAAGTCTCCACCTTTTTTATATTTCCTACTTGATTTAAATTTCTATCCTATGCCATGAATTATTGTTTCACATGAATGAACATTTCTTAAATGAATGGACATTTTTTTATTTTAAGTTATGTGCTTATTTTCATGAGATTTAAAATATATATACAGGGTTTCCCCCCAAAAATATACCCACTTTTTTTCTGATAGGTCAATTGAAGTTTCTTTTCAGATTTGGAATTAATAATTATTCAAAGTGTGTGTACATTTTGGGGGATACCATTGATTATATATATCTAATCAATCCAATCTTGTTTCACAGATAACATTCCTTGAAATAATTAAAGTTTAAAAGTGGGGGAATTTTGAACACATATTAAGTATCATACAGATATCACACAGATGTAGCAAAAACTATAAAAACTGGAACTTGAATAACTGGGGTTTGGGAAAACTTTTGTCACAGCCCATGAAGAATAACAAGGAAAGTGTTTCTAACCAATTGTTTTGCATGTTCAGGCATCGCTAGAACCCACTGATACTTATGTAGATTACTATGATCGCGATATATGATTTCCAACCCTCTGTATCTCTTTCTAGATGTCATTCTTGTGTTCTGTTACCCAAAAACCATCATCACCAAAATCCCTGAGTGTCCCTATGGATGGGAAGTACATCAGCTGGCCCTGGGCGGACTGTGTTACAATGGGGTCCACGAAGGAGGATACTACCAATTTGTAATCCCGGATTTGTCACCTAAAAACAAGTCCTATTGTGGAACCCAGTCAGAGGTAAATTCAGGCCACAAGATGAGGAGTCAGTAAGATGAGAGCTGGGCCCACGAATAAGATGTCTGCAGTCCATCCTTAGAAAGATTTAGAATTGACCCATTTCCTTTTAAGAATTAATCTCATTTTCTGAGATGTCAATGTCATTTAATTCTTCTCTTCTGACTAGTTTAGGTGACTCTTTGGATTTGAATTTTATTCTCTTAATTGGTTGCCAGAGCCAGCTAGGCCACCTTCTGTGAATAGAGCAACAATACATTCTCCACCTTTACTTTGCTTTGAGTTCTGAACTTGTGCTCAAAAGCTGCCACTCTTCCTGGGTTGGATGGGTGGGACCTCCTCTGCCCCAGACTTTGAACTGGAGGTAAAGGGCATTGTAAAGGAGTAACCAAACTACAACACAATTCACAATTAGGTCTTATGAACTACCCAGGAAAGGTCATCAGAATTTAAAGGAACCATAGACAACCTCTTGCATATCCTTAATGACAGAGGAGAAATCTGCAACCTCCCAATAAAGTCACTAGTTGGAGTGGATACAACATTCAGCATACAGCATTCAACTTAAATTATTTTAAACAATCGTAGTTGAACAGGCACAAGAACTCTTTATAAAAATGATCAACCCACCCAGACAAAAAGAATGGGTGCTTCTCTCAATGGCAGACATTCATGTCTGCCCATGGGATATTTTTCTGAGCCAACTTCAATCACTTTTCCCAGAATCCTCCTTCTCCTCATGGGTACAGGTCCACCTTAACTGCTTTCTTCCTTCCTCCAGTACAAGCCCCCCATCTACCACTTCTACAGCCACATTGTTTCCAATGACAGCACGGTGATCATAAAGAACCAGCCCGTGAACTACTCCTTCTCCTGCACCTACCACTCCACCTACTTGGTGAACCAGGCTGCCTTTGACCAGAGGTAAGTTTCTTGGAGAGTAAGGGGCTGGCTGCCTTGCATGTGCTCTGCAGTCCTTGTCAATCAGGCATGTTTCAGTCCTTATGCAAAATTCTCTCCCCTTTTCAGAGTGGCCACTGTTCACGTGAAGAACGGGAGCATGGGCACATTTGAAAGCCAATTGTCTCTCAACTTCTACACTGTAAGTGGTCTCCAGGTTCCCATGACCGCCCTGTGGCCTCTCGAGGAGATGATGGGATCCTTCCTTGGGATTCGCTCTTCCCTAAGCTCTATGCAGAACTCCATTCTTAAATTCAAGCTGAGATGTAAGCTTTGGACTAGTTTTAAACCTCTTTAAAAATTACACGCAGCAGGAAGGCAGATTCATAGACTGGATGGAAGAGCTGAAAGGTACTACAGAGAAAAGAAGTCAGCCTTCCTATTTCATAGATAAGAAAATTGAGGCAAGAGAAATTCTGTGAGTTGCCAAGGGTCAATAGACAGCAAAACAGCCAAGGTCTAACTCTTAGTCAAGGTTAGTTTCCACTGCAGCCCACTCTAGAGATTTGCATTTAGGATCTAATTTGTGTTAAAACATTTGCACAGAATAGGGAGCTTCTTGCCTGGGCCATGGCTAAGGAGAGAGGTGGGACTGGACTCTGCTGCCTAGTTCTTAGGTCTACAAAGCCCTTCACTCCATGGGCTTCTTCATTGACTAATTTGGGCAGGCTGCCTATGTTGACATTGACGTTAAAGGCACAGTTTGATCTCTTGAAATAAATGCTCCAGAGAAACTAAAAACACCACAGCCAATAGCCCAGCTGCACTTCTGTTATGAAGGGGTGCTTTGTTTTTTTTAAACCTGCAGCTTTTAAGGAGGAGGCAGATCTATAGCGACACTAGCCCAGGAGGCTAGAGGAAGACGCAAACAGAAATAGAGATCTTTAAAAAACCTAGAAGATATCCTTAGACTCCATCATGCCCAAATCATTCATTTCACAAAGAAAACAACTATATTACCTGGAACCCCCCTGACCTTGAACTCTTTGAACTTGCTTGATTGACTCCCAGGAAGCTATTAACCTTGCTGAACTCAGAAGGAGAGAGCTAGAAGATACCCTAATATTACCTGGTCCATTTTATAGATGAGGATCTGAAGCCCAGAAGGAGGAAGGGACCTGACCCAGATCCCAGAGGTAGTTCAGAGCAGTGCCCAGTCTGGGACCGGGTTCTCCTAACCCTGCTCTTTGAGACAGAATGACTACAAAGGGAATGAAGCTGAAGTTTTACCACCCCTCACTTGCACAGGCATTTTTCAAGGCCTTGTGTCTCATTTTTATAATGAAATTTTTGAGTCTTTTAATTAATGAGGGCATTCCAAATTAAATAAGCTTCGAGGTCCCAGAAAACCTCACTCAATCTGTCCTTGGCCATGCACACTAATGGTAAAGTCCTGAATAAAAAGAACCCCATTAACCTCGGATAGCCCCTGGGCCTGTCAGGAAGGTAAATGGAGTGATGAGAGCCAGGGTGATGAAAGGATACACCAACCACAGCAATAACCGATGATTGTTGTTTGGAGAGAAAAACAGGTTTCACACATTGACAACAGTCTCAGGGGATGTTCTAATGACAGGCTGTCTTTACCACCAAGTCCCTGCCCGGAAGTACATATTGTTATGTTAACCAGGTGAAATTATAGATATCAGCCTATGAAGATTTTACAACACTAGGAAAAGGAGAGGTAACAGGATTGTTGAAAATTATCACCTTCCATCAGTCATGTTGGGCTAAGTTTCAGACATAAATATCAACATTTAGAACTGGAAGAAGCCTAATCTTTTTTAAGAGGGGGGAAAAAAATTAAGAGGCTTATCCCCAGCATCGCTCAGGCCATCCTCTGGGCTGATCTATAGACTTCACAGGCTGCCTGCTTGAACTGTTCTAGAAATGAGCCTATGGTCTCCTCTGGGGCCTACCAAGACCTTTACAGGACAAACAGGCTCTGCAACAAGGGGGATCTGATGTCACAACAGATTTTTTTCATGCTGATTAATAGTCCCACTGTGGGCTGTTTCCTATGCCTGAACCATGCAGTTGGTATTTTCCTTCTCCTTTTTTCCACTTTGAGAGCATTCTTGTGTGTTTCTGAAGCAACAGCTGCTCTCTGCATATATTTTCATCAAATTACCAGTGATAGAGCTGTGCCCTAGATTGCACAATGAAATCAATGCTCTGCTAATTGCTTAGGATCCTGAGAACTCCAAATGTTGGGCTCCAAAAACACTGGTTCTACTCAGCATTCTTTCTCTCTTCTCACCCTATCCCTCCCACCCACTTCTACCAATGGCACATGGTTGGTATTCTTGGCAAAAACTTATTTTGACTCCCAATCCAAATTAAAGGAAGGTTGTCAGCTTACAGAAGTAGTCTAGCTCTGTGGTTAAGAAATAGGCTTTGGTGTCACACCATTGGTTTGAAAACCTGGTTCTACCATTTCTAACTGTGTGACCTTGAGCAAGTTAGTTAACCTCTCTGGACTTCCACCAATGTATTTGTCAAATAGAGATAATATAGTATTTACCCCATGGGTTTGCTGTGAGGGTTAAATTAAATATGTCATTATGTAGCACTTACCAGACTGCCCAGCACAAGGTAAGTGCTTATGAAAGTAGCCATTCTTATGATTTTAGCCTTTGACTCCATTTAAAGTGGAGACTCTGAGAGCTTCTAGAATAAGCATTGTTACATTTATAGGGTTGAACATCAATATCAGTGTGGGATTAGGGTGACACATTTAATCAAAATAGTACTGACCTCTCCTTTTAGATAGAGACAAATGAAAAAGCTTGGGATGGAACAAATATAAGCAAGAGGTCAAAATCATAGACTTCCAGACTCAGAACAAACCTCAGAGGTGAGCAACCTTGATTTTCCATGCAAAGTCTAAAACCCTTCTCAAGATTGCTGAGAGGTGTGCTCCCTACCTCTTCCAAGGAGAGTGGCAAGCCGGCCTTTCTGTTTTAGATCAGTGAGTGCTATATGACATCCTAAACTCTGGCCCATTGGTGTTGGTTCTGGCTTCTGGAATCATGCTATGTAATGATATTGTTGATAGTCCTTCAACTATGGAGAAGGACTATCTTTCCCAAGCTAAACATCTTCCCACTATTGGTCCATTCATCATCCTAGTTGCTCTGGATGGGCCACTTGGTCAATGTCCCTGTTGAAAAAGCAGAGCCAGAACTGAAATGTTACATTCTAGAACTTATCAGACCAATGCAAGGCACAGAGAGTCAGAGATCTTCTAGATGCTGGAAAATTCTAGGAACATGTTCTAGGACAATTTTATCTGTGGGTAGTTTTCTTTCTCTGCTATCTCACATTGAGCTTGTGAGCAAAAGCAACTCCCAGAATTTGCCCACGTGAACTGCTGTTCATCTAAATGTGCCCATCTTCACTAGTGGTGACTTAATCTTTTGATCAGGTGAAGGGCCTGGGTGGCATGATTTTTCAAGTTGCTCTCCCATCCTATTCACTGAATGAGTAGTTTATGTAGTGTGTCTGTTTCCTGGGATGCCAAAACAAATTCTACAGGTTTTATAGGGGAAGCTATCTGGATATAGTTCTCTAATTGTCATGCTATAAAGAAAGCAGGGGGGTATCATGATGAACAGTGAAGAAACTGATCATTAAAAGTGTTTTGCTTTAGAAATTGAATCAACAGTGTAGATTTGAAACAAAATTAGGCAAGTTCCTCTGGGAGTAGAAGCATTATTCCACTATCCCTGTGATCAGCAAACTGTAGCTCTCGAGTCACATGCGGCTCTTTGGCCCCTTGAGTGTGGCTCTTTCACAAAATACCACAACCTGGGCAAGTCTATTTTGAAGAAGTGGCATTAGAATAAATTTAAGTTTAAAAAATGTGGCTCTCGAAAGAAATTTCAATTGTAGTACTGTTGATACTTGGCTCTGTTGACTAATGAGTTTGCTGACCACTGACTGCACTATCCCAATATTCTGCTGGCAGAATCCTAGGAGATGGAGCTGGGAGGAGCAGCTCTTACTTGGTTGGGGACTATTGTGTGGTCCCCAGGTAAGGTCCCACATTTGGAAATAGTCTCTTGAAATATGACAAATCTCAGAAAATAGCAAAAAACATTAAACACCACTGTTAATCTGTCACTTTGATGCACATATTAAACTAGTAAATTACCCGTGATTAAGAACTTTCTTGTTTAATTTATGCAACCACTTATAAAGTGGAAGGGACTGACACATGGGAAGAAAACATCTGATTTCTAGATGACTTGAGTCCAGGGGCCCTGGCAAGACGTGCAATCAGTAAAATAAAGTTGGAATTGCTAGGAGATGATTCTGAGGCCTCTCAGCAAATTCTCTGAATTTGAACCATGGGAAGGGGGAGGGTAAAGTCTATTTTAACTAGATATCCTTGCTGCCACTGTTTACCTATTGCAGTTCTGCAAAGCTCCAAGTCCACTCACCTTGATATTTTAACTAGTAACCTGGCTTAAGCTTTATGCTCCTATTAACAATGTCACCATCAAAGAAAAAATTTCTGCAAGTAGGAAAAGGCAAAGGTTATTCCTATTTTGGAGATGGGGAACTTGAGGCCCAGGTTAGTGGTGGGAGCCAGGATTAGTCCAGGATTCCTGTCTCGTTCCTCTTTGGCACAGATGAGACATACAGTGCGTGTCTCACTGTGACCAGCCAATCCAGACATGTGCTGTCCTCATCAAGGGGCGCCAGCATCCGGGCAGGGAGAGCTTTTCTGGTCCTGGGGGTTTCTCACTGTGGTCTCCAGTGCCTATGCCCTTTGGGTTGATCCCCACCCTGCCCCCATCCCAATTCATCTGCTCCTGCCAAGCCCAGTCTGAGAGGTCATAATGCCCAGTGTCAATTTCCTCCCAAAGAATGCCAAGTTCTCCATTAAGAAGGAAGCCCCCTTTGTGCTGGAGACCTCCGAAATCGGTTCAGACCTGTTCGCAGGAGTAGAAGCCAAAGGGTTAAGCGTTAGGTAAGTATGTGTCCTCCATTTTATGTTTAAAGACAAAGCAGAGAAAATCAAAAAGACTTTAGCCGAGAGACTTTCCAATCACCAGATGTTTCAAGGCATACACCTCTCTGGCTCAAGGTGATGCGTTTTGTTTCATTCCCAGGTTTAAAGTGGTTTTGAACAGTTGCTGGGCCACACCCTCGGCCGATTTCATGTATCCCTTGCAGTGGCAGCTGATCAACAAGGGGTAGGTACAGCTCCCTGGTGCCCAGGCCACAGAGGTGGGGCCAGGCAGATCCAGGGCTCCTCTGGCTTGGGACAGCTCAGGCGGAAGAGATAGGACCTCTTGAGTTAATTAGTGACATCCTCCTTGCTTCCAAGCTGAGTACTGATACTAGCAAACATTTATATTGTGCTTTCAGATACGAGGTGCTGTTTTGATTTCTTTAACATATATTCACTCATTTGCCTTATAACAAGTAGGTATTGTTCCTACCATCCCTATTTCTCAGATGAGGAAACCAAGGCACAAAAGGGGTTAAGTGATGTCACATAGTTTGTATGTGGGGAGGGGGCATGTGTTCAAATCCAGTGAGTCTGACACCAGAACCCTGATGAGGACTAAATTAGATAATTCATGTAGAAAGCTTAGCATGGAGTACCTAGTCGGTGTGCAACTGATTTAAATAGTATCGTCATTTTTATTATTAATTCATTAGACAATGAAGAGCTCAACATTTTTGAGCAGAGGACTGAAGTATTGGAATTGCAAAACAGAAAGACAAGTCTGGAAGTCATGCATAGGATGGTTGAGAAATAGTACTTGGCAGGTGGAAAGACCAGGTTACTTAGGTGCAGTGGTGGCTATTGAACCAAAGGTGACAATACCTGAACCGAGGTGCAGCCATGTGAATGGATGATCATCCAAGGGAGGGAGGAATGGTAAAAACTTAGCATCCAATTGGCTATGCTGTGCAGAGAAGGGAGGAATGTATGACAAAGATGGCTTTGTGTTATTGAGTCTGCGATCGTGAAGGGGAAGAATTATTTGTTGGTGGGTGCTGGGGATGGTGCTTTCTGGATAAGGGACTTGGGATTCTCTTTGAGCACAGGGATGACAGGTCAAGCTTGGGATGACAATTGCTCAGAAACACTTAGAATTGTAACTTTGGAAAATAGAGGCGAAGTGGAGCTAGACTGGAGATTCAAGCGTCATCTCTAGTAAACACAGAAGAGTCCACCCCAGACCAAAGCAGGCCAGTTTGCTCTGGTTATTTCCAGAACCCAGCAGGGCGCCAGTAAACACTGAGGTCAGGGGCACAAATGATTAGGTAATAAAGGCCGAGCCACTTTGGACCTTTAACTCTTTGTTTTTATTTAACAAGCACCTGTAAAGCACTTACAACATACCAGGCATTGCGCCAGCCAGGTGCTTTGCAAATATTGATTTATTTACATTTCATTAAACCCCTGTGAAATAAGCAGGATAATAACCTCTACTTTAAGAAAACTGAGGCACAGACAGGGTCAGAAACTTGTCCAAAGTCCAGAACTAGTAAGAGGGTAGACAATCCAAGCTCAGGCATGATCTCCCTGGGGGCATGAATAGGACAGACCTGTAGACCCACTTCTGAGCAACCCGGCAAAGCCTCCTGCAGAGATGGGAGCTTAGTGTGGGTGCGTATTTCACATCTGTCAGTGAGTGATTCATTTCGGTTCTGTTGATAATGGCACAATCAAAGACCTCAGGGAAATTCTGAAATAAATCGTTGGCCTACCGGACCTGAAATTACCACCGGGCATGGGGAACCTCTCAGACAATGGCCACACACAGGCATTGCTACATCATGGGATTGCCTACCTACAGAAAGTGCTGGGGCTGTTGCTCACCTGACAGATGTGCAATGTGAAAGGAAAAGGAATGCTTGGGTTTTGGAGTAGTCTATGCAAGCATCCCTCAAACTCATGTGTGCACAAGAATTACGAGGGGAGAGGGTGTGACTGTCACACATGCAGGCTCACTGTGAACTTAACACAAAAGAGGGTCCCGGGGTAGGCCCGGGGAATCAGCATTTAAGCACACCCATAGGGAGGAAGCCCTGATCTATTTCCATGCCCTGCTTAGTAGATGTGGACCTTAAGGTTGGGGATACATATGACATGCATGAAGACCAGGCCAGTGGGGAGAAAAAGAAAGTCCATCCACAACCTCCCAGATTCTTTGGGGTCATATTAGGCCTTTTTGGAGGAAAACCCACTTTTCTTTTCTTTTCTTTTTTTAAAATAAATTTTTATTGATTTCAGAGAGGAAGGAAGAGGGAGAGAGAAATATCAATGATGAGAGAGAATCATTGATCAGCTGCCTCCTGCACGCCCCTGCACTGAAGATCAAGCCCGCAACCCAGACATATGCTCTTGACCAGAATCGAACCCAGGATTCTTCAGCCACATGTCGATGCTCTATCCAGCTAGGATGGAAAACCCACTTTTTAAGAATGCCTGTCAAGATCAGAGTAGATGCATCATCAGGAAGTTTGATCCTATGTAGGGAAAGAGACTCCCGTGGTGATTGTGTGGAGACTTACCTATGGGCATTCCACCATCCAGAGAGATCTGTCCCAGAGGAGCAGGTACCACCGTCATTGCCAAGACGCTGCAGTGCCAGGGGCTCTAGTCCTGCCCATGACTTGCTACCTCCCCACCCCCCTGACACTCTTACGTTGTTTTCCACTAGCTGATACCATGCCCTGGGCACTTCGGCTACAGGGAACTATTTTAAGAACTCACATCTTGAGTTTGTACGAGAATCTCAGGTTTGTTGACCAAATGATCCTCTGAGAGTCTTGTTTCACAGCTCAGAAAATGTCCCTGGCTCTTTCACTGCTCCGAGGCCACCACCACCAGAGGGCCCAATACAAGGTGCAGCGTTCAAGCCTTCCTCCACTCACCAATTCTCAGAGTTAACATTTCTTCAGCCCTGTCGCTGACTCAGCCCCTGATGTCTGGTTCTGGTGGGAAGGGGTGGGAAGGTACATCACGAAGCTCCTCCGAGTAGCTTTGGCCAGTGGTCTGGAGCTTTTGAACCCACAGCCCTTTTCCACAGAGGACAGATTCCAATGCTCCTATCACCTGCAGACAATGAACCCCACACTCACGTGATCCTCGCTTGTACATTCCCAAGGATGACTAACTGTCTGCTCTCAGCATCTGGTTGAGTGTCTGGGACTTGAATAGGGAATTAGTATGTGTTTGGTAAATGAAAAGTGTTTTTGCTTAAACCAGGGTTTCTGGACCTCAACACCATGACATGTTGGGATGGGCCATCTTTTTTTTTTTTTTTTTGTGTGTGTGTGTGTGTGTGTGTGTGTGTTGAAGGTGGGGGTAAGGGAGGGGCCTATGAGCATTACACAATGTTGGACAGCATCCCCAGCCTCTGCCCAACTAGATGCCAGTAACACCTTCCCCAAGTCCTGATGACCTCAATGCTAAACGGCTCCCAGGTGAGAACAAGTGGCTTCACCAAATGCCCATCTGTGTCATTACTTTTCTCTTTTATGTCAACTGTTACATTTGGGACTTATACATAAACAACAATATAAAAGCTGTCCAAAATTCCCCCACTCCATAATAGCCAGGATGAGCATTTAGATGGTATCCTTTCAGTCATTTTTTTCTGTTCTTATATTAAAAGTATGACCACAGTTTTACAAAGACAATTATATAATGAAGCAGGTAGGGAATTTAAATAGCATAAAGTAAATTCCAATGCCCAGTGGCAAAGCCTCATGATGCACTCAGCGACATGAGCTGGGTGTGACTTGGATGCAGGTGGCGAAGGCAGCACCTTGGGAAATGCTGTCCCGGCACCGTTGTTTCTCTCTTTACACCTGCAGGGAGTCTGTGCATACCTGGTCCTCTGGAAGGGGGGGGGGGAGGTAGTGGTGGTGGTGGTGGTGACTCAGATGACTCACATGTCATCTCAGGGACTGCACTCCTTCGGGACAGATATGAGGTGCCCTAGCAGGTGGGGGACTGCTCATAAGTACCCACACTGGATGTAGCCTGGCTGTAGAGTGGGGAGGAGGACCACACCCATCTGAGAGCTCCTCACCTTGACCCCAGAGTCCTGGGGATGAGTGAGATGCTGCCAGTCACAGGGCTCCTGAAGGATAACGTGCTGTGTAGGAGCCCCGAGAGTGGTGTTGCTGTGCATGAATGTGCCCCAGAGGCTCTTGCTCTTTCACAGGGTAACATCTTCTCTCCTCCCTCCCCCTCTCCCTGCCCGTCCCCATGTGCTTCAGCTGCCCCACGGATGAAACGGTCCTGGTGCATGAGAACGGGAAAGATCACAGGGCGACCTTCCAATTCAATGCCTTCCGGTTCCAGAACATCCCCAAGCTCTCCAAGGTGTGGTTACACTGTGAGACGTTCATTTGCGACAGCGAGAAGCTTTCCTGCCCAGTGGTGAGCCACCCCTCCCCACAGGGTGGGGGAGGGGGGAGGGCTGGCATTGCAGAGGCTGTATTTTTAGCTGGGTAACTGTAACCAGACCAGGGCAGGTGAGTGCTGAGGACATTCTGGAGGAAAGGACACTGAGTGTGGGGCAGACATTCTGGGCCCTGTCCACCCTGCCACCAGGCTGCACAGTCTGGCACATGTCACTTAACCTCTGGAGCTTGGCTCTCTCTTCTCTAAAGCAGAATGGTGACCAGTCACAGTGACCCTTTCCTTTTCAGAGAGCCAAGGGTAGGTAAGATAAAAGTGATTCCAGACATGGAAATGCTTTGAAAAAGGTAAAAGCACAGGGAAATGTGAAATCTCAGTGGTAGCAATAGCTTCTGGATGGAAGTCAAAAGGCAGGTATTTTTAGCTCTTGACTGAATAGTTTCCCCTCCTTAGCCCCTCCCCACACTGAGACGTTTCAACAGCATCTATCAACAGGTGTAGCAGATTTGGAGAGAGTTTCATTTCGACCTGATGTGACCCTGCTCCTCTGGGCAGTGGTTCTAAAGAGTGAACCAGGGCAGCTCAGTATCACCCCAGAACCTGCGAGGGATGCAAATCCTCAGCCCTGCCCCCAGACCACCTGATGCAGAAACTCTGGGTGGGCCCCCCATCTGTGCTTTCCCAAGCTCTTCTGGTGGTTCTGGGTCACCCTGAAGTGAGAACCTCTGTGTAGAGACCTAAAGGGTTACATCCCAAATGGTTACTTCTCAGATCTAAAAAGCTTGGTGAGGAGGACACGGCATTTCTGAAGGGGGCACTGCTCACTGGCCTGTGGTACATAACAGACATACGATCATCCTCTGATTCACTTGGCCAGAAAATGGTCACGTGTGAGCACAGAGAAAGAGAAGGGAGCAAGAGACATGCAACAGCTGATAATGGGATAATTATTGTCATGACATTTAAAAAAGAAAATGAATCAGAACACACTTTGAATGAAAGTGTCCACCTCTCCAATCACTCTGCTGAGAGTGACTGTAGGAAAAGCCTTCTCTCTTTCTTTTTTAATGTTTTTATTGATTTCAGAGAGGAAGAGAGAGGGAGAAAGAGAAACATCATGAGAGAGAATCATTGATCGGCTGCCTCCTGCACATCCCTTACTGGGGATTGAGCCTGCAACTTGGGCATGTACCCTTCACTGGAATCAAACCCGGGACCCGGGCGATGCTCTATCCACTGAGCCAAACCGGTCAGCATGGAAAAGCCTTAATTCTTACCCCTCCCCCAAATTGCCCTTCCCTCCCACGCCAGCGTGAAGAATCAGTACAGTAGAGCATCCCTCCTCTCCCCCAGTGAAGGAAGGGCTGCAGATGTCTAAGCTGTTTTTAAAGAGAAGGTAATTAGTATCTGTTAGCTGGGGAATCTGGACTCCATCAAGTTTGTGGCTGTTCTTTTAACCTCTCACCTTTCTCTCCTGTGTCACCTGCGCTCCTCCTGGGTCCTCAGACTTGCGACAAGCGGAAGCGCCTCCTCCGGGACCAGACAGGGGGCGTCCTGGTGGTGGAGCTCTCCCTCCTCAGTAAGCGTCCCTGTGGCCCACGTTGTTGCCCCCGCTCTGGGCTGCGTCCACAGGCACAGGTGGTTGGAGCATTTTAACTGAATTGCCAAACCAGTTGTGCCTGTAGACACAACCTGCACCTGCAACTCGTGGCTTCTTAATTGGGGGATGGATAGTGCATGCCAACCCAAGGAGTTAAGATTAGCCGGCTGCCCTGTGGCCTGAATTCCACTGCCCAGGAGGAATTAGGATGTGCAAAGCTTGCAGACAGCGCATGCCTGCCGTCAACAATAATAATAGAAAATGAAGTGTGCTGGGAACATGCAGTGCGAGTCAACACACTTTTATTGGGAGGCCAGAAGTCTGCCTGGTCTGGGCGGGTGCTGGGGTTTCAGAAATAGAAGAACCCCACATGGGCTTTGTCCTAAAGAACTTAGTATCTCGGGAGGAGAGCGACTTTAAATGCTAAGGAAAGGGAGATGCTATCAATGGCATTGGGGAAGAGGGCTATAGGGTACATGACAAGGGATTCAACCTAGTCCAGGGCTTATGGAAGACCTCTGAAGATTACCCACCTATGGCTGGGGTTGGAGGTGAGGGACAGTAATCCAGGCTGCCACCAGATGTTTTTATGGCCTGCAAGCCAAGAATCTTTCTATGTGGTTGGAAAAAACAATCAGAAGACTCATATTTCATGACACATTAGAATTATAGGAAGCTCAAATTTCAGTGTCTATAAAGAAAGATTTTTTTGGGCCAAGCCACACTTGTAGAGCTGCTTTCATGCTTCATCCACAGTGGCAAGTGGTCGCAATAGAGAGCACCTGGCCCACAAGGTGGAGAATGTTGACTACCTGGCCCTTTCCAGAAAGTTGACCAACCCCTGCCTTAGAGAGTGGAGGAGAAAACAATGTGAGAGGAAGCCGTGTAGACCCCACTAGAAACTTTGTCCCAAAGGCCTCCAGGGAGCCCAGTGGTTTAATGAGGGGAGGAGACAAGTTTGTGTTGTGGAAACATAGCTCTGACCTTAAACCTTCAGCATTGTCTCTCTTTACTCACTACAGGCAGGGGATTCTCGAGTCTCTATAGCTTCTCAGGTAAGGAGAAGAGGCGCCTCTGGGAAATGTCATGGGCAAAGCTTTGAACAGGGAGATATGTGTGTCAAAACAAGCTTACCTTTGGCCCCAGCAAAGCTTATAATAGTTTAAAAAATAATAATTCTTTAAAGTAGCGGTTGCCAACCTTTCAGTCCTCACAGACCACCAGTGGTTCATTGACCACAAGTTGGCGACCGCTGCTTGAAGCGTATCTGAGTGGGGCAGAGTGGATGGAGGTAGAGCAGAGAGAGAGGGGCCAGGGTTAAACTGGATGGAGCAGAACCAAATCCCACTCCCCAAATCTCAGCAAAGACACCACCAGATGGCTTTGCTTGTTTCCTGCATGTAGAGAACAGATCAGTGACTTTCAATGATCTGTTCATTTAACAAATATTTGACTTCCTGCTGTGACTCTGCCCCATTCACCTTGGCCCAAGGTCCTTGAGCAATGACCTCACCCTTCTATTCCACATTTTCCTCTATGAAATTGGGCTAGTAATGACCCCTATCACACATAGCCATTGTTTGGATTAAATATTAAGGATAAGGGCACCAAACAATGCCCAGCTCACAGCAAACATCAGTAATGATTAGCCATAATGACTATAACACCGCATCAGGTGCTATTCTAGGCCATATAGTTACCATAGTGAGGCTCCTGCCCTTCCTAATACCTGTGAAGTGTTGGGGTGGGGGTTGAGCTTGGCAGGATTTAGCAGTCAGGGAAGCCTCTCAGAGGAAGAGACATTTCAGCCCAGGCCCAGATCTCACCCGAATGATGAGAAGAAGGCAACTACGCAAGGAGCTGGGGCAAGATAGTTCTATTTATTCACAAACTCACAGATATAGAGTTTGCTCTTGCAATGACAGGACATCATGTAAACTGATTTTTTAAGATTCTAATCCCACATGCAAAAGAAGTTGTACAGCTAAAGCCCTGAAGAGAAATACACCATCTCTGTCTTATCTAAAGTCAGATTTCCATCTGCCAGAGGTGCATATCCCAAGTTTATCTGTTGGTTTCTTTGTACTGATGAGAGTGAGCAACACCCCCCCCCCCCCAAAGGATAGACAAAGCAGACTTTGTGTAAAATGTGTAAAACTTATGAAAACAGACTTGACAACCCCTAGGTCAGTGGTCGGCAAACTCATTAGTCAACAGAACCAAATATCAACAGTACAACGACTGAAATTTCTTTTGAGAGCCAACTTTTTAAAACTTAAACTTCTAACACCACTTCTTCAAAATAGACTCACTCAGGCCAGCTGTTTTGTGGGAGAGCCACACTCAAGGGGCCAAAGAGCCACAGTTTGCCGACCACAGCCCTGGGTAGACGCCTTTGTTAACTCTCCTGCTGAGTAGTCCTGGGTCCTTGCAGAGCTGTTTCTGAATGTGCTGCCTCCTTTGGTCCACAGATATTCTCTACCACCTCGTGGTGATGCTGGGGATCTGTGCCGTGTTATAGGAGCCAGCCAGGCAGGCAGCTGCAGCTTCTCCGTCCAAGGTCATCTCCGTGGATGACACACTCAACATCTGTGCTGCCAGGAAGCATACACAGAAGACTGCGTTGTTGGGGAACAGGCAATAGTGTTTTGCCAAGTACGTGTTCCAAGGATTTGTGTGAATTTCAGTGATTGTTTTCCTTTGGTGCCCCACTTCCTCTTATTACTTCCTGTGGCTCTGAGCTCCTGGAGTGTCTCCCCCCTCACCCCACTCACACACACTCCCCTCCCCGGCAACAGGTGGGGGAGCCTTCTCTCCCTAAACTCCAGGCAGGGCTGTGGTGGACTCCTTTGCAAGTTTTCCTGATTGTAAAAGACCAGCACACCCAGCCAAGTGCAGCTGAACATGTTGAGGGGAATACAGGGCACAACCAAGTCAGTGCTAAGCACAGAAGGCACAGGAAGAGCCAACTTTGATGAAGAGGCCTTTGCCATTGATGCTGCCGATTCTAATCTGAGGATCAGAGCTGAGCCTCAGGGGTTCCAATCTTTCAAACAAAGGTGTGGGGTTCAGGGTGGAATAGAATAATTTTTGCTCAAATCTGCACAATATAAAGAGAAATAATTCTTGAGCTCCTCCAGTGCTAACCCAACTAATCTTGTTATAGGATTTCTTAAATGTGTAAACATGACATAGGTAAACTCATTTTGATTGCTGATACACATTTCTAAAATCAAAAGAAAAATACAAATTAAAAATAGGAATACAGCTACAAAAAGAATAAAGCTCATGTGAACATTAATTTCACATAATGTGGCATTGACTACATGGAGCTGTTGCTTACGGCATGACTACAGAGTGGCAGCCACGACAGGTTCTCTGGAGCTCTTTAACCCCGTCCTACCATAGGCCTTGTGACGGTCACTGCTCTCTTTTTTTCTGTTTGCTCTACTAAGAAATCCTTGTTTGTACAGATTGGTCTGACCTCATTTACCCTGTACTTCAACATTCAAACATCTGTTTTGTCTCAATAATGTATGATCAATAGAATGGAACCAACAAAGAAATTCAGAAACACAAATACAAATTTGGCCAATGAATCCTCATGGTACACTAATAACATTACACTCTGCCACCCCACTCCCCACCAGTGACCCAGAATATATCTATATTAGTCATTTTCATTGTCAACAAAACAAAAACTGAATAAAGCAATCCTGGTAGGGAATTGGCAGATCCCTGAGAATGCACTGTTGACTCCAGTTTGAGGCTGGAAGCTGAGTGAGACAGGGAAGGTCAGAGGTCCAAGTTCTTTTCTTAGCCTTGTACAGACTTAGTTAGTGGGCTTTTATATATTTGAGAAGTTTTGATAGATAGTTTGATGGTTCTTTTACAATTATGTTAATGAATTCAGAAATGAAGCTAGTCCTCCAATCTCTGAAGACAGAGTACATGTTTGTTTAGCAACAGGCTAGATTAAAATGGCTCATTGTAGTCTAACCTGTACATTAAGAATTTGTGTAGTCAGGAAGAACAGGAGACATATTGTATTGGTTCTAGCGAAAACTCTCAAATAGCATACTCAGAACCATAATCAACATCCTTGGTTGTCAGAGTAAAATAATGTCATATTTGTTTTGCTTTACTTTATCCTAAAGTTTAATGATCTTGTTCTCTACCTGGTGCTATGGAATAAATAAAATGCCTTAAAACAAACAACATGTGACTAAGCTTACAGTGTTAATATATTATGTTGGTAGGTAATTCCAACACACCCCGTGTTTTCTACAACTAGAGCTTTAAGACCCACATATATCCTCACAGACCTCGTTTACATTTCAAAATTTCTAGTGTTGGGTTTCCAAGGCAAGAAGGTAAAGCCATTTCGTATGATTAATATTTTAGGGGAAATTCTTTTTGGTTACCCATCTCT
Organism: Pipistrellus kuhlii; assembly: GCF_014108245.1. Classification (NCBI taxonomy): domain Eukaryota; kingdom Metazoa; phylum Chordata; class Mammalia; order Chiroptera; family Vespertilionidae; genus Pipistrellus; species Pipistrellus kuhlii. Next base: position 38,954,229 of record NW_023425460.1, read on the forward strand.
AAAGCCCTAATGTGTATCATCAGCGACTGATGTGTTTTGTCTTCAAGTTAACTAACAGCCCTATGATGGCTGGTTACCCTTCACATCTCATAGCTTCTCTAGTAAGTAAGGTGTTAAGAGAAAGCATTCCTCAACAGTCTCTCTTGCAAGTTGCCATTAGTGCTAAACATAAAAGAGTATTTAGAGAGGAGGAAAGAGCACATTCTCCCTCAGATTTTAGAAAATTGCTCTTATCAAGATTCCTGATTATTACCCCTAAAGACTCTCTCTCTCTCTCTCTCAAAACTTGAATATATATTATAGCATTCATGTGTATATATTTAGACATATATCTTTACACATACATATATACTGAGAACACATCAGATAAATCTCTATTAATTGGCAGATAGAGATTAGATTAGAGATAGAGATGGAGATATGTTTATTTGTGTATTCAATATATATATGTATGGGTATATTTTCATGTATATATGTATATATACACATGTTTATGTATATGATATCTGTGTATGTATATGCACATGCATGTGTGTATGTTTTGTGTGTGTGTGTATGTATGCCCAATATTTATGTTAAAATGTTCAGTGAAAAAGGCACAAGTAGCAACACTTTTATTATATGAATATGACTTAAGTAAGCATGTGGGCTAGGGCTGGGAGGAAACGCATTCCCTAAATTCAAAGATGGGATAATAATAGACAACTCCATACCCCTTCCCATTCCTACATCTGTGTATCATCACCTAAAGCTCTTTTAATAGTAACATTATCCAATTGCTTAGTTACTTCTACACGTTTGTGCATACCTTTCTTAGTCCTTAATAGATCGCATTACTATTATTTATGCCCTCTTTCTCCAACTGAACAGAGCTAAAGACCAAAGAAAGTTTCATTATTTTCTTGTGACCCCCAATGTGATACCTGGCACAGAGTAAGTGCTCAATAATTCTCCTTGAATTAATTAATTGTTCAGGTGGATGGATGAAAGGATGGAAGGATGGATGGAAGGATGGATGGACGGAAGGATGGAGGATGGATGGATGGGGACTGGTCCATCTCTCTAAGTGACTTCAGAGCAGAACTTGCCTTATTCCCTTTCATGGTGGAGCATGGTGTCTGGGATCTAGAAGGCCCGATCCCAAACAAGGGAAGAAGTTAAGAGGCACGAAGAAATACATGTAGGCACACTGTCGCTATGCTAGGGTAGCAGGGGAAGCGCTCTGTTCCTATGTATAAATACCTCTGCCCTCCTCCTCTCTAAGCATCAGTCAAAAGCTTTCCCCTTTGATGCTGGAGGCCTTTGGAGAGCAGCTGAACCTACTACAATGAAAATGGAATCGTGCTGCAGAAAGCGGAGTCTGTGCAGGCCCAGGGTTCAGTCACCCACTTCTGGGCTGAAGAAAAGTTCTCGGATGGAAACGCTCAGGAGCTTGATGGAGGCAGGACCATTTGTAAAGCACTTCCCTTGTCCACTAGTCAGTTTGGTTTTAAACACTCTCAATCCCCCCAAAGGTACTTTATTTACCTATGCAGAGCTCAAAAATACCTCCACAAAGCCATCCTAAAAACAAAACAAAGCAAAACCTCCCCATCCCCTTTGGCTTTCTTCCCCTCTTCAAACATGGGAAATTCAACAGGAAGAGGTCTCGGACACGGACATGAGACATCATTGGAATTGCTCTGCCATGTTCAGGGGGCAGCCCCGAGGAAGATCATCTGGATGTGAGGAGTTGGAAGGGGGAGAAAAAGAAGGACTGCAAATGCATTCGTGGTTCAGCACATCTATTACAGAACAACGGAATAAAACCACATGGAATCCTCTTCTCTGTGCAAAGGGGGAAATATGCACAGCAGGACAGGTGGGCTCATTCATCATTGTCTGTGGGGGGATTACCCAAACAATTAAACACATCCTAAATGAATGAAAACATCTACTTAAAAGCCAAGCCATGATTGCATGCTTTGCCCAGGGGATAGGAAAGACATTAAGCAATGCATTGAGGATGGGACATGATCCATTTGGAAGTTGCCATGTTCCCAGAGGTCAGGGCTGCAGACCAGGCCTTCTGGCCACTGACTGCAAGTGTCCTGTCTGCTTGGAGTGTCCTGGCCCTCTTGGATTTCTGTGATCGCCTCACACCTTAGGTAGGACTTTATCCCCCGCAAACATTACTCAGATGCCTTCTGATATGAGCTCCCTCTCCTTGCAGGCTGAGCAGCTGATAAAGAAAATAAGCGCCAAAGGTTAGGGAGCAGCCACCTTGTCAAGGAAGCAGACAGGGCCAGACCTGTGGGTGGCCCCTCCTCCAGAATGAAACTGGGTTCACTGCAAATTCACAAGCTAATGAGCCGAAAATATTTGGCACCTATGACAGGCTCCCTGGCAGGGCTGAGAGCAACAGCTCAGCCCTGGCCCCCCAGGAAATGAGCTCACTACATCCAGCTCATCCAACTCCACATCTGCTCCAGGCCACGGAACCCTGGGGTGGGATGAAGAGGCCAGCTAGATGGCGCCCCTTATAGAAAGGCTGACTCAATACCCAGGAACTACACCCCAGAAAAGGTATATTTAATGCACCCCGTGGACTTCCATGGGGCCCCACAGACAACTTTAAAGAAAATACTCGCCTCAGAAGAGCTCTGGGACTTCAGCCTCTTCCTCAGTAAATTCGGGGAGTGGGATAGAGAAGCCTTCTTTGCCTTTCAACCAGAAAGTTGTTTGTTCTCCTTTGCCCTGTGGGAGGCAGGGCAGACAGTTAGTAACTCACAGGAAGGAAAGGCTGCCAGAGAAGTGTGGCCTCTGAGCAGACAAGCCTAGTCTCCTTGCTTGTTTGCTGAAAACATTGTTTGTAGCCAGAATTGAAACTAGTCAGTAACTGCCTCAATGAGGGAAAGGTCTAATTATAGATGAAATGTTGATCATTTCCTTGAGCTTTGCTGATGAGCTTAGATGGACAGTCATTGGTGGTCTAGGGGATAAGGGTGAGTGGAAGCTAAAGTTTGTTGCAAAGAACACCTTTAAAAAATAATAACAAATACATTGAGGTCTTACTATGAGAAAGATCTCAGGTAATGCATCTCATAGACATTGAATCATTATATTCACCCTTTGAGGGAAGTATTATCACCATTCCCATTTTATAGATGATAAAACCAATCTCCCCAATCATACAGCTATTACTAGTAGTGGTACAGGATTCAAAGCTAGGTCTACACTGCTGCTTTCTAGAAAATTCTTCTTCTTTTCTGAAGTCAGTTGATCAAATACAACTACCAGGGCTAGACTCAGCAAACTGAGAAGCTGAGGCACCCTCTTCCCTTTTACTTCTTTTTCTGGACCCTCACACCCACCCAAACACCCAATGCCACAGTCAGCACCCACCACTCCCACTGTGAACATCTCCAAGAGGAGAACCCCCTTCCCACCCCGACAGGCAATGTTTATCACAAAGTAGAACCTGTGTCATGGGTGCCAGCAGAAGGCAGAGAGAAAGGGAAGGGATATTTAAATGTACAGAGATGGGGGCTTACTACCCCCAAGCCAATGGGTTTCTATCCCCTCTGCCCGGGCATGTTAGGCTCAAGAGAAGGGGCATAGAAGAGCTATGGGTGCTATAATGCTTGGGCTTGTCTTTGCTGTTGCCTTAAGACTAGGCTAGGGAATTCAAGCAGAAACCAGGGGCTGATCTCTGGCAAGAGAAAGGGGACATTCCACTGGGGTTGGTCTAGGTGGGAGATAAGATGTCTCCTGTCCTGAACTCCATATTTGACCATTTGAGAGAATGGTACAGTCTTCTCTGAAGGAAGACCTGGTAGTCATAGGGGCCTCCATATGGACCTTAGGTGTCTCCACACCCCTCAACAAAGAGATTCCCTCATCCTGTCAAGTCCTCAACATCTCTATTAGAGACCCAAAGGAGCAGGTGGATACAGTTGGTCTTACCTTGACTGAAATGGTTCCTCTCTTTTGCAAATTGTACCCTCCCAATTCCATCAGGATGCCTGCGGTGCTCTGAGAGACGTGAATCCGGAGAGCTTCCAAAAACCAGTGATTGTCTAGTTAGTCTTGGTTGTGACCTTGTACAGGTTCAGTGGGGTAAGCACTGCTGTGGCGAGAGAGCGCTACCCTGCCCAAATTCTTGGACTGCCAGCAAATTGTAGGCAACCTCTCTGAAGTCTGGGGCACTTGGGCTGGGACATCCCCCATACCACCACCACCACCATCCAGGCATTGCTCAGGCTCTATTGGAAACTGCTCACACTTTGATACGTTCAGTCTATGACCAGAACACAGAACTGCCTCCATATGCAAGTGGGAACTCCATAGGGCTGGGCTCCACTTTCAAAATGTATCCTAAAAATTTCTACTTAGAAGCTAAAAGAGGTTTTATCAATGCAACAAAACTACTGTAAAATAAAACAATTTGCTGTCCCCTGGAACTTCTGGCCACAGGTCTGTTCAGCAACAACAAAACTATACATTAGAGATGGGCCAGTTACCACCTACAGGCCAAATTCAGCCCACCACCTGTACCTACAAATAAAGTTTTATTGGAACATGGCCATACCCATCAGTTAGATATTTTCAATGGCTGCTTTCACACACAATAGTGGTTAAGTAATTGCAACAGAGTCTCTGGCCAATAAAAACTAAAATATTTGCTGTCTAGCACTGTACAGAAAAAGTCTGCTGCCTCCTACTCTTCATTTAAATGACCTGATTGTATATGTGCCTGGCTGGCTAGAATGGAGAGTTCTGGAAGGGGACAGGTTGTTTACATGGCTCTATAGAGAGGACAGTGTGAAACTCCACCTACAAAGCTTGCAACCGGTGTTGCCTTGAAGGGGATAATGTTCTTCCCCTGGAAATGGAAACCAGCAGACAAAATGCAAATAGGTATTCTAAAAATACCCTACGGTTAAAGACAGGGGCCTGGAAGGACAGTGACACTGTGTTTACCACACGCTGAAAGTGATACCCACGCAGGCTGCTGCTTTCCATTCTGGAGGCCATGTTCACAGTGTCTCCAAACAGACAGTATCTGGGCATAGTGGTTCCCACCACACCAGCCACCACAGGACCTGCAGAGGGAAGACCCGATGGCCATTCCCAAGGACTGGACTCCACGGGACCCATCGAACCAACAAATACAATTCAATCAATGTTGAAGGGCAAAGCTTGGCAATACTAGCAGATTTCAGGGATTACAAAGAGGTAAACTGCAGAACCTGCACACTTCTGGTAGAAAATAACATAACCAGTTGTTATGGACTGAATGCTCGTGTCTGTCCCATGTTCGCATGTTGAAGCCCTAATCCCCGATAGGATAGTATTCGGAGGTGAGGCCTTTGGAGGTTATTAGGTTCAGATGAGGTCCTAAAAGTAGAGCTCTTAGGCTGGGATTAGTGCCCTTATATAAAGAGGGAGAGACACCCCAGTTCTCTCTCTCCACCAGTGAGCACACAGACAGAGGCCGCCATCTGCAAGCCAGGAAGTGCTCCCACAGAGATTCCATGTTGGAATCCTGATCTTGAACTTCCCAGCATCTGGAATTGTGAGAAAAAATACCTGCTGTTTAGCCATCCAGACTATGGTATTTTGTTATAACAACCAGGCTAACTAAGACAGAAATTAATGATAATATTATTCATGCACTGAAAATGTAAGCAAAGCAACAGCAGCACAAACTTGGGGCTAATTCATTCTGATTGGGGCCAGGTTTTACCTTAGTAAAGGCATAAGAATAGGTAGGGGCAAGTATAGCTATACAATTTGCAGGTACTGGTCAAAAAGGGAAAATAAGAGACCTCTTTATTCAAAACTGATTAAGACTTTCTGAAGAGGGACAGAAGAGCATTGAACCTCTGCACGAGTCACATGCCCATGAGTTTGTCAGAAACAGAGCAGATCAAAGGGCATTAAATACAGAGGCATGGAGGGAAAGCTGCCCAATGGAATCTCCTGGTTTCCCATCTCCTCCTCATTTTTGGTTCACCTTGGAGCTTTTGTGTCCTTGTTACCAAGCAATCTAGCTAACTGGAAATATACATGTGAATATAATTCAACCTTTTATTTCCTTAATGTGTTACCATTGAGCTTCAGGGTTTCCTAAAAGCCATGCACCTAGGACGTGAAACCGGAATTACCTGCCACCACACCTGGACCATGAGGCCACCTGCCACCAGTGCTGTCTACCTGTGTGGAGGCCAATGCGGAGCTTGAGCTTCTCCTGAGGCATGTGCCCAATCTGGAAGTGGACGGTGGCACTGAGGAAGTGCAAGGCCATGGTGGCAATCTCCTCCACGTGCCGAGCTCCATTGCGGATGGGAAGCCCACTAGCCACCATGTATGCATCTCCAATAGTTTCAACCTGGAAACAAAACAATGACATGGCATTGTGTTCTCCATGGGGGTGGGGTGGGCAAGATTCCCCATTATGGACCCCTGCAGCAGGTCAAGGCCCCAGACTTTGAAGGATCATACTCTCTTACCTCCACTCTATCAAAGTCCCAGCATTTTATCAAATTTGCCCTTCTCCAGGTTCAAAGCTTTCCTGCCCCAAGCCTTCCTCGCCACAATCACTGCTTTCTTCTCTGAAATCTGATAGTGGTGGTGACCCTTATTGCCAACCCAGGTTCAAAACCAGTTAAACAAGCAGCAGTGTACTGATGGGGTAGATCTTGAAGGTTCAAGTGGATCCATGTACCTGCCTGATCAGTCCTCCTCTCTCCCCATCCTCCTAATAAAATCAACTTTCAGATTCCTCCTTCAATACAAAGAATAAATGACACGTCTACATTTAAAGTTACATAGAGAGCTTTCCAGATACATTTGCATTTTAACAGACTCCAATGATGATGTGGTCAAATGTGGAATTTCAGATTAGCAGGTGGTACTAACACCTCTGTCTCCTGGTTACCATGAACTTGCAGAGTTAGCTAGCCCACAAGTCTAATTACTTCTATGCTCTCTCTTCCCACCACAGGCACATTTAGAAATACAAATTGATTCTAGATTGGCTCATACAAAATCTAACTGCACAGATAGCACTAAGAGGAAATGCCAGAGGAGGCCCCCTGAGTCAGGTAGGTTCTGTTGAGCCTAAGTGATCTGCTCTTTGCAATTATCCATGCCATCCTTTCCTTTGTCCCGAACAGAGGCAACAATAACTGGGGGATAATAATTGAGGATATGTCACTGAGGAACATGACTATGCTGTCCTCCAAACCTCCCTGGCTCCGGGGCCATAGAACACCCCTAAAATCATGGTCAGACTGCTACACTGTAGTTACCCACCAAGCATGAGTGGACATGGGCACTCTGCAGTCATGATCTGGCCTCAGCTGAAAAGTCAGAAAATACAGCTGGCCATCATCATCACCCGCTGACAGAAGGCCATGCACATTTTTGTTATCCTCTCCCACAGCCATTTTCATTCTAGGCGACCCTGTTCATCCATCCCCACGGTAGCAGTGGGCAGCAGCTTGGTGTCTCACCTTTAGCTCTCAGACTGCTCGTCTAAGCTCTCTTCTTTTCATTGCTAAGGATCACAGTAACAGAGCCAAAGACAACTTTTAAAGAAGAGTGAATCTGCTAAATCTCTCCGGCTCTGAAGGATATATTCAGGAGGGAAGAAGAGGAATTAGCCAGCAGCAGGTCAATGCCTCTTTCAGAAATGAGTTTTCTGGGAGATAAAATAATGGGATAAAACAGAGGGGACAACACATACTACTTGGCAAGTACAAACATCTCTGATTAAAGGCTTGCCCTTTTCCAGAGAACAAATGGGAATAAAATATTGAGTTTCTGCCATGAATTGAGATTGACTATCAGCATGAACTGCGCCCTCCTCCTGGTTGCTGTCTAGGGCCGGTTCACCCTCATTCAACCCAGGAACAAGGCATCTCACTTTATACACGTCGTACGTTTCAATGATGTGATCGAATAAACTGTAGAGGTCATTGAGGAGCTTCACAACTTGCAAAGGAGAACTGAGAGAACAGAGTTTTGTGAATCCAACGATGTCAGAGAAAAAGATGGTCACGGACTCAAAATGTTCTGGTTCCACGGACCTTCCAGCTATGAGCTGTTCTCCAATGAAGCTGAAACCAGAGAAAAGAACAGTTACTTAGCAGTGTCATAGTCATGTTGTCTCCTACAGACCCCTCCCTACAAAGTCACCCTGGTAGATCCTTTTGTTTCATTGGCATAGGTGTGGTTTTTTTTAAAAATGATTAATATCAACAAAATCCATCATTTAGAAGGATTCTTCTAATACCTGCTTCTCCACCTGCATTTTGTATAAACAAGTATTTTAATGGGGAAGGAGAGGAACCGATCACGTAAATGCTGGTCACAAAATGATTTTTTCCCTCAGGGCACTCTATTTCCCCCTATGGTTAGAGAGTTTGATTGTAAAGACTTGGTATGCAGATGTGGGAGCAAATGTAAGCATTCACTGATCTATAAGTCAATATTTTTACTTCAATCTACCAATTTCTCATTAATACATTCAAAACCTCAACCCCATTTCTTTGCTCCAGATTTTTAGAAGGGTGCAGGAATTTTAACAGAAGAGGCTTCTGTCAAGGTTTTAGAGAGTGCACAGGTGAAAATAGAGACAAAAAAAGAAAGCAAGTTTTAAATCTAAAGTCTTAGGTATATACTGTATTGTATTGTGCAAAGGTTTTGGATATACAATCTGAAACACTGGGAAGGTAGCAATTTACTAGACTCGTGGATCTGGCGCGCCATCTAGTGGTCACTCTCCTGTTGGTGCATCCACCATTTTCCACGTAAAAAACCTAAGGTCTCATCACCCCAAGTCAAATCTCCTTCCATCACCATTTATCCCTCCTTTACCCTCTTCCTTTGAGTGGTGAACACACAGTACAATATACAGATGACTATTAAAAAAATAAATTGTGTAAAAAAACTCATTCGTAACTGAGACACCAAGTGCCTGGATTTTGTAGTCATTTGACATATATGAATAAATGATCTGAGAGTAAACTATTTCATTTGGGGAATTTTTATGTAAAATGTATTTTAAAGATTGAGAGCAAAATGAGCAAAGCTGGTCAAGTACATCCATAAACACCTAAATTCAAAAATAAATAAAATAAGTTATAGAAAACATTTTAGATTTAAAAAATAAATAAAAGACCTACACTCTCTATTCCTATGGATTCTAGGTCTTTTGCCTCCATCTCTCTTTAGAAGGTGTACCAAATTACATGCGAAATGCTTGTTCCATTTTAGATGAACCAGGTGTCCTTTTAGAAAAAGGACAAAGAAAATATTCTCTTAATTTGAGGCCACTTAGTTGGCACGATGCTGTTGCCCCTGGGTCTCTTTGTGAAGGCTCCCAACACTCTGGAATACCTGGGCAGTATTGTGGACAGAAGCTTGTCCACCTTCCTCTTCTCTGCCACCATCTGGTTGGTCCTCTCTTCCACCACCTCCTCCAGGTGATTGGCATATACCTCCAGCTTGCTCACCATACTGTCTAGTATGCTCACGTGGCTTTAAAAGAACCCAAACGTTAGTGTCTTTTGCTAAGAACTTCAGGATCATAATTGAGCACAACCTCCAACTTTACATTCCAAGAAAACATGTCTCACCCTTGAGGTTTCTGACTTCAGGTTGCCAATGGGCAGCAGTGAAGTGACAATGGCAAAGAGGCCATTTGGTAGGACAGAGCCTGACCTTTATTGGCTCTGAGATCTCAATCTGTATCCTTTATTCCTCTGACCTCAGTTTTTGCATCTGGATATATATATATATATATATATATATATATATATATATATATATCCTTAATATGCAAATGGACCAAAATGTGGGACAACCAACCAACCAATTGCCATGATGTGTGGTGACAACCAGGGGCATGTGTGAAACATGGTGGGCATTGGCCACAGTGGGATGGTAAAATAGGTGAGCGCAGGTGCCAGACTAAGGTGGGGCACTGGTCACTGTCATCAGGGTAAGCCTCTGGTGGTTACTGAAAATTCTTTGCTCCCACACACTGTGGTCCTCCCCGGCGTTTGCACCTGCTACCTGCACCAATCCTGCTTGCACCTGCAGCCAGTGCTGGAGCCACAGCTTGCACCTATTGCCGGCACTGGAGCCACCACTTGCACCCACTGCCAGCACCCAGCACTGGCCGTGGTGGTGGGAATGGGGCTGCTGGCAGGTAGGAGACTGGAGGCCGAGGTGAGAAGGGCTGGGCAGGGGCATGGAGGATGGGCTGAGACCCACTCCTGTGCCCACCACAGCCTTGAGGCCCAAAGTACCTTTCAAGGTGCACAAATTTGTGCACTGGGTCCCTAGTTTTAAAATAATAATACATACTTTGCAGGGTTGTTCTACAGATTCAGGGAGACAATGTTGAGAGTCTGGAACCCAGTGGACACTCAGTAAGTGGTGGCATTCACTGGCCCAACATCCTTCATACTATTGTCACAACCAATAAAAAATGTAGAGTTTTAGGACAGGTCATTCTTTGTATTCTTTTCAGATATAAGGGGCATTTTTAGATCGTATAGGTTCTTGTTTTAGAAGGCTCTTCAGAGAAATTTAAATTCTGAAGCTCACATGGAAATATACTTGCTTTAACATTGGGAACCACATTTTCTGGGTAAAAAGTCAGGACATATCAACTTACCTGACACATACCTTTTTAAACTATTTTTGATGTGGAAAATACATAATAGGGCTGTTCATGTTAAAGGTGCACAGTGAAATGACAACATCAGGAGTAGACTCCTCTAACTCCTAGCACAGGGCTTCCCCTACTAACCCAGCTACTTCTAATGTGGCTGTGCCTTCATATGTTCAATGTGGTAGATGATGTAATTATCCTGGTTTAAAGCCAGTTACCATTGAGAGCATTCTTTGAGAGGAGTGACTAATTTAACTCAATAACCCATGTTAAAGTTGGTGCATAATTCTTTATTGCATAAGCACAATCCTAGTTGAGTAGTCATGATCCTTGGAATGCTGGTTTGAATAGAGTCTGAGGCCCTATCACTGATCTCCCTGGGACCTTGACAGATTAGATGGATTAGTGATGTCTGGAATGGACAAAGGAGGGCAATGGAAGTATGACCCATTTTTGGAACATTTGTGAACTAAAGGGAGAATTTATCAGTCCACCTTTATTAGCATATAGCATAGTGCTTTGCATGTGGTAGGCACTGAGTATATGAGGAAGGAAGGAAGAAAGAAAGAAAAAAAAGGAGGGAAGGAGGGAAGGAGGGAGGGAGGGAGGACCAACGACAGCCACATAATTTCAAAATTCTAATGGCTCAGTGAGGAGGAGAAAATCTGTTGCACACCAAACTCACCCTTTGGGGCTAGCATCTCGTAGAATTTTTTTAATGGAAAGGAATGTGGGTCTTTTCTCAGGCGACTCATCCCAACATGCCCTCACCAGGACCACAATCTTCTCATTGACCTTGTCCTCTCGCAGGGAAGGTCGCAGTGGAACCGATGCCTGGGGGTCTCGGATTCGGCTGAGGATTTCTGAAATCCATTTTGGGTTTAGATATCTAAATGTTGGAACTTTGTGCCATTTAGTATGCTTCTCTTTAAACAGATGTGCTCTTAAATTTGTGTATTAAGTTTCAAGTATACGGAACAGATTAGAATTTCAGAGACATCTGAATTTGTTATAAGAAATATTCTGAATCCTCCAAGTACCCCCTGATTTATCTGTTTTTTAGATTAACTTTTTCTAATAGAACTTTTTCTTAAAGTAAAGCATATCTCTATATGACTTCAGAAGTATATACACATTTTGTAGTAAAAATCCCCAGTGTGCTTTATCAGTCCACCTTCATCAGCATATAGCATAATGCTTTGCATGTGGTAGGCACTGAGTATATGTTACATAAAAGATTTTTTATGTAACATATACTCAGTCCTGGCTCTGAATCCAATTTTGTAAACCTACTTACTTTCTTTTTTCAATGGTTTCTACCATAAAATTACTGTAGGTGCAACAATATGGATGAATCTTAAATGTATATTACTAAATATAAGAAACAAATCTTTAAAGGCTGCATTCTGCATGATTCTGTTTGTGTGACATTCTGGAAAAGGCAAAATTATAGAGAAAGAACACAGATCAGAGTCTGCCAGGAGTTTGGGGAGGAGAGAATGTTGACCTGAATTTTTTTTTAGGATGATGAAACTATTCTGTATGACACTGTAATGGTGGATACATGACACTACCTATTTGCCAAAACCCATAGACCCTTCCAGCCCAACGAGTGAACCTTGAAGACTGCTGATTTAAAAAAAAATATCAGTTGGGGGATTGGATGACCCCAACACAGAATGCAGATTTGTGGCAAAACAATCTAACTGAGTGACAAATGTATGATGTGACCTCACTGAAGGGGGTGGAGGTAGCGGGAGTTCCAACTTAGGAAACTTTTGAAATGACTGGAGACTATAAGACTGAAGACAAAGGAGCTGTTCATAGTTACTATATTCTAGTTGGTCAGGATGCTCCTCATGGAGGCGGATCTGAATATATACTTTGTAAGTGTACAATTGGGCAGCATTTATAAAAAATATATAAATATATTTAAAATGTCTTTATCTCTTAATTTTCATGAGCAGAATTCTATCCTGAAGAAACATTCACATATGTCCACAAAGATGCAAGGCTGCTCACTGCAGCAATTTGTAATCACAAAAACATGGCAAACTATCCAAATGTGTATTAATCAATAATATAAGGCATATATTTATAATGAAAAACTGTGTAGTCCCTAAAAAAGAATGGGGCAAATTTGTATATGCAAATATAAGGTGAAAGATACTCAGGCAGGGGGAGCAGCGTGTGCAAAGTCTCTGGGGTGGGAATATTCTGGCATGTTGGTGGCCTGTGTGACTGAAAGGAAAAAGCCATGAGAGATGGAACCAGGAAGGTGTAGTGGGCTGACTGGTGATCCTCAAAGACATATGTCCATGTCCTTGTCCCCAGAACCAGTGACTATGACCTTATCTGAAAGAAAAAGTCTTGCAAATATAATTAAGTGTCTTGGGTTGAGGAGAGCATCTTGGATTATCCAGGTGGGCCCTCATCCAATGCCAAGTGTCCTTACAGACAGAAGAAATTTCGAGGAGGAGTCAAAGTGGAGATAGAGGCAGAGACTAGAGCCCTGTGGCCACCAGCCCATGAAGGCTGGGCCACCACCAAAAGCTGGAGTGGATCTACTCTTGAGCCTCTAGGAAGTGCAGCTTTGTTGAATACTGATTTTGGACTTTTTAGCCTCTGGAACTACGAGAGAGTAAATTTCTGATGTTTCAAGCCAGCAGGTAGGTTTGTGGCAACTTACTATGGCGGCCCTAGCACACTAACTTACAAGATCACTGAGGCCGGTTTAGAGGCCTTTGATGGTCTTGCAGGACATTGTAAGGACTTAGTCTTCACTCCCAAAATGGGAAGCCAGGGGAGGCTATTGTGTAGAGAAGCAACACAATCTTATTCATTGTCTAATAGGATCTGGCTGCTGTTACAGAATAAACTATGTGATTCTGAGTTCCTTGATTTTTAAAATCAAACTGTAATAGTTTTCTAATTCTTTAAAAATATATACATTTTTAAAAGAAAAAATAAGGATTAAATAAATTGTAAATTAAGAAACATTTAGCCAAAACAATCACAAATACAAGCATTTACAAGCCAATCCAGATCACCAAAGCCTGCCAAGGAGCTGCTGCCAGTGTTACCGTCTGGTGTCTCATTGAGGTCCTCAAAAGGCCCAAGTGCATGCGGGTGGATCAACTCTCTCATCACAATGGCGAAGCTGTAAGCATCTCCTTTTGTGGTGCCTGACCAGGGCGCCTCTGGGAGCCGCAACAGCTCTGGGGCAGTCCAGTAGAGCTCTGCAAAGCAAGGAGATGTGGGCCTGGAGTGAGAGTTTCCAGGCAGGACCAGAAAGCTGCCCTTTCTAGCTTAGGAAGCTCAGGAGAACTGAGAGCATCCAGCCCCCAAGAAGTCAGCTCCCATGGTGCCCAGCTTACAGAGCAATCAGGGTCCCTGTGTGTGAATACAGAGCATGGACACTAACATGTTAACAGCACTAACTCGTGGCTGTGCAGTAACAGGTGGCATTCCTTTTCCTTCTCCCTTTCTGAATTGCCTACATAACATAAGATTAATCATTTTAAAGTGAGAATTCAGTGGCATTTAGTACACTCACAATGTTCTACAACCACCACCTCTATCTATCCAGTTCCCAACTATTTCCAACACCCCCAAATAAAACCCCATACTCCTTAAACAGTTTCTCCCTGTCCCTCTCTATCCCCAGCCCCAGAAAACCATCAGTCTGCCTTTTCTCTCTAGAATTATCTATTCTGGATATTTTATATACTTACATTTTTGTTTTCTAGTGAGGTGTATAGCCTTGTGTTATTAGAGGTACGATCATTAAAAAAAAAATGTATTGGAGGATAGAGAAATAGGAATGACTACGAACAGCTTTCTAAGTTGCCCTCTTTGTCTTTCTCTGTAACACACATTCTACCTCCAGTTACAGGACCTCCCCACATGCACTCAGCAAAACTGCTGCCACGTGCTGCTCCAGAGAGAAGTGGTCAGGGCTGAGGACACTGGGCTCAACAGGACCCAGAGACGTAGGAGGTGTGATGCAAGAGCATCAGCTGCTTCCACTGCTCCCATGAGAAGGAGATTGAGTGCCAATGGTAGATCTTGCCTTTAACACCCACCAGAATCACTTAGGAGATTTAGAAACAATGCAATGCCCAGGCCCCATTTTCAGATATTCTGATTCAGTGGCTGCGGGACGGGACCCAGCCACCTATAAAATGTTAAAAGTTACTCAAGTGATACTGAAACCCAGATAGAACAGAACTGCCAAACCCTTCATCCTTAAAGCGTCTGGCAGATCATCATTCTAGAAGGTAGGAAGATGTGATGAGACACAGAGGGCTACAGAGAAGGACGGTGACTTGTTTCAGGTCTCCTAGCTAAGATGGGATGAAAACCAGTTCCTCTCACTCAGACATCACACCATGGACTCCGGCCACCTGTTCCTATCACCTTGGGTGAACAAAGCAGCCACATACCGCTGGCTCCAGAGGAAAGCCCACCACCCACAGGTACTGTGCACATGAGTGTCAGGAAGCAGAAATGGGATAAGGAATGAACCTCTTTACCACTCAACCAAAAGCTAGTAGGTCCAAGACCTACCTGAGTGGTCTTTGGAGTTCTCATTGTAGGTTCTGTATGTCTGGCCATACTTGAGTTCCCACAGCCCAAATCCTGACAGCTTCACCTGCATCCGACCATCCACCAGGCAATTGGAAAGCTTCAGGTTTCCATGGGACCTCAGTGGGCTCCTATGAAGAAACAGCATGCCCTGCGAGCAAATGAGCAAATGAATTAGAGCGGGTGCCAAGGGACACCAATGGCAAAAGAGACAGATGGGAACACAGATGTGCAGACTCAGAGTAGGGGACGTAGCTATCTCAGTTCATTTGTTCAAGAGCCACTGACATGGCCCTTCACCCAAGGAGTCAAGATGGGCACAGACACCAAGGAAGGAGAAAACAATTTCTGGTCCCTGAAGGCAGGCCAGCTTAGTGATCATAGTCCTGAGTTCAAATCCCAGCTCTACCACTTAGAAGAGGGCAAGCTACCTTACCACTACCAGCATCTTTCTTCTCATCCAAATGGAGATGACAATAAACCCTACCTTATAGGGTGGCCATGGAAATTGTATGTGGTCACACATGCGAGACATCAGACATGATGCATGACACAAAGTAAATATCTAGTTAAATTTAATGAAAAAGTGTGATAAAAAATATTTACCGAATCAAAAAAAAAAAAAAAAAAAAAGCTTGCTAAGGGAAATGAGTAAGAAAAGCAGGGATATAATAGCCAAAACCTGGAAACAACCTAAGTATCCCTTGATGAATGATGATTGGATAAAGAAGATATGGTACAGCCCTAGCTGTTTTGCTCACTGGATAGAGCATTGGCCTGGGGACTGAGAGGTCCCAGGTTCGATTCCGGTCAAGGGCAAAGGGCATGTATTAATACCTTGGTTGAGGGCACATCCCCAGTAGGGGGTGTGCAGGAGGCAGCTGATCGATGCTTCTCTCTCATTGATGTTTCTAATTCTCTATCCTTCTCTCTTCCTCTCTGTAAAAATTCAATAAAATATATTTTAAAAAGATGTGGTGTATATATATAAAAGGAATACTAATCAACAGTGAAAAATGAAATATTGAAATTTGGAGCAACATAAATGGTTCTTGAGAGAATCATTTTAAGTGAAATAAGCCAGAAAAGGACAAGAACTACACGATTACACTCATGTGTGGGATACAAAATAGAAACCAACAAATGAACAAATAAAACCAACAAACAGCATGATGGTTACCAGAAGGGAAGCCAGCTGGAGAAAGACAAAGAGGGTAAAGGGGGTCAAATATATGGGAGGAAAAGAAGAAGACTAATTTGATTTTTTTTTTTAAAGAAAAGCAGTGATTTTTCTCATCCAGCAAGGAGATGAGGGAGGGTAGGGGTGTGTCTTTCCATGGGCAGAGAGGGGTTTAAAGAAAGGCCTAGAATTGAGGAGAGAAAGTTATTTGGGAAGGACAGGGAAAGGAGATCAATTTGGGAAATGGAATTGTCATATTTGAAACATGGTTAGAGAGGCAGATGTTGGCATTTCTCTGATAGTTGCAAGGACATGAGGTTCCAGGGACATCCATACTGTAATGTGGATTCGTGATGAACAAATAAGCAATCATAAACCCTTTTTTTGAGACTTACTTTGCACTATGCATTGAAGTACTTGGAACAAGGGACCTAATACATGTTATCTATCATGTTTAGCCTTTTGCTGGGATAGGTAATATTCTCCTTCTGTTTCACAACAAGGAAACTCGGGGTTTTAAACTGTTCCCAAAAAGTTGATGCAGAGCTAGGATAGAAACCAAGCTGTGTTACCTACAAAGCCCAACTACTTCTAAACCACTAGATTTTACTGTTCCCAGCACCCTAAATGATTGTGGAGGAATTCTCTTAACACCCTTACACAGGACAGCCAGGTTCAAGTGAATCTTAAGCCCAGCTGAGAAGGAAGTGACATCACCCATGGGCGTGGCCACAAGGAGGCACTGACCATCAAAGTTCCAGGAGGGGCTCCTGAATGGACTACTACCCGAGAGACAGGGTCCTTGGACCTCCTGGGCACCAGCTCAGGGACTCACCTCTGCTTCCAGCAGTGATGACAGGCTGAGTCACTGTCCCACTTCAGCAAGAGCCCTAAGCCAATACTGCATTAGCAATACAGACTGATACAGAAAGCATTAAAGAAATTTGCAGGACAGTGAATATCCCACCCTTGTCCCCTGACCCCCGAAAGTTAGGAAGACATATGCCTTTATCGTTGTGGCCTGTTTGTGTTCTGAGATAGTAGAGTTGAATCGCATGTTGGAAGTACAACTTGCTCAACTAACCCTGGCTGAGGGGCCTGGCTGGAGCTGCCTCTGAAATTTCTCCAGGAAGGCTCCAACTGGCCAGATCTGGGCTTGAAATCTAGGGAGGAATTATTTTTATGATTAATATGTGGTGGCCAGAAACACAATCTGACCCACAGAGGTTGGCCCAGTGCCTGGATTCATGTCAGGTCACCCATGGCAAGCTCTAAGTGGCTACAGTAATTGTGTTACTTTTAGTCCCCTTTCAAAGAATGCTGGCAGTGTAATTGGCCTCAAAGTGCCCTGATCTAGGTCACTGTAACCTCCTTAACCAGTCCCATCCTGTGCACACTCTATTTCTAAGGAAAGCAATCCTTTCAGAACAAGGTGCCAAGTTGTCCTTCTGGCTCAGAGTAGGGGATAGACTCAGTAACCTAAGGTAGATGATGCCACCTGGGAGATTTCCCCCTTTAATTATCATTCTCACCCACTCCAGCATTTCTCCAGAGAAACATTGGGCTTAATGCTTCTTGAAAACCAACTGGTGACACTGGAAAGGCTAAATCTATTGGGCATTCAGACTTTGGTGAGTGAATTCTTCACCTCCAATATAAATGATATTGGCTATTTTGAAAGGGGACAGGAACCAGATCATTGGAAGTCTAGCATACTTCCCTGGGTTTGCTGCAGGAAGAGAATGTGGGTGAAGGGAAGGGGTGAGGAGCCAGAGTAGGAGAGGATGCCATGCCATATTCTTCTATTAATATTTTATAACTATACCACCACCACTTCAATAATTTATAACTGTACCACCACCACCAATATCAGTAATTGTATATGTGCATTTCATGTGTTTTTCCCCCCTCTATCTAGATTTTAAACCATTTCAAATTAGAAACAAGTCATTTTTTTCTTGCAAAAGTGCCCAGAGTGAGATAAATCATTAACAGATGCTCAATAAAGTTTACTGAAATAACAGTGTTCGCCCAGTGTTTTTCCATAGAGACCCAATCACAAGGAAACCAGCAAGGTTTCTATTTGTCTAACTTGCTTTCCATTAAGGCCCAGGAAATCGAAGTCTCACAGACCATTAAGACTCAGCTCCTTAAACAAAGAGCAATTAAATCCATGAGCAATAAAAGAGTTGGGACTGTCAATGGACCAACCTCATCCATTAATCCACCTGGAGGCTGAGGTCCAGAGAGGGGACCAAAAGTCAAAGTCACTCAAGGAATCACAGCCTTATACTCCAGAAGGACAGAGTTTTTGCTATACCTTTGTATCCCTCACAACACCAGGCTGGGTCTTGCCCACAGGAATCTATTGGTGGATGGATGGGCTGTTGAATGAGAGATGATGCCCAGCTTTGCTGATTGTCGAACTGAGGGTCTCCCTCACCAGAACCCAACCCCAGGTCATTGACTTGGTCCTCTCTTATGATAAAACAGATGCAGTGAGGTTAGAAAGAACAGCTATATCTTAGCTCAGGTTGAGAATGTCATCCTCGGGTACCTAATTGACATAGCCTATCTGACTTATCTCTCATTTATGAAATGAGGCTAATAATAGGTCTACCTTATATTTTGTTGTGAAAATTAAGTAAGTTAATATATACAGAGTGCTAGAAAGTATTGGGGCCAAAGATAGCTCTAAATATATTTTAGCCATTATTATTATTATTACTATTATTATTATTATTATTATTATTATCCCCCTTTTTACAGACACCTCAGCCCCCTTTGCCCAAAGTAAAGATTCTGCCTGTATATATAAATTCACAGATTTGCATCCCCTGTATAACAGCTTTGTGGCTATTATGCCACTGATCCCCATTTTCTGGGGAAAGGAATCAGGGACTAGGGAAAAGGAAGTAGCATTAGGAATTCTTCAGCTTGCTTTATGATGTAGTAATTAGATTTTCTTTGGGCAAAAAGTTCTGTCCCAAAATGTAAGGGCCCTGCTCTTTCCTGGTTGGGTAAACATAGCATCCCTTCTGACTTTAGTATAAAATATTTTTTACTCTCTTGATATTTGCTTGAAGTCAGGGAGAGAGAAAAGAATGGGAAATCTGATTGAAGTGGTAGATTTTAGAAGTGGAATCACTTTCTTTGAAGAGGAGATCTGAAAAAGACCTGAATTTTGGGGAAAGATTACAGTTGGATTTAATCCAAGACACAGAACAATTCAAAAATACTATGGTATTTGTTCTTTACATAGGCTTATGTTATACTTACATTGACTATGTCATATGCAAATGAAAGCTTGAATATCCAATCCATTTCATTATTTGAATTTCTCAAAACATCCTGAAAAACAGTTATTTAAAATAGCACCAGGGATTCAACCTGAAGCACAGTGAGCTTCTTAAATGGGTTTGGTTCTATTACATTGGATGGCTTTTGTTGTTGTTATTGTTAATCCTGTTGATTTTTAGGGAGAGAGGGAAAGACAGAATTATCAATGTGAAAGAAACACATCAATTGGTTGCCCCCACCAGGCCCCGGGCTGGGAAGGAGCCTACAACAAAAGTATATGCCCTTGACCAGAATCGAACCTGAAACCTTTTGGTCCACAGGCTGACAAACCAGTGAGGTCTACATTGGATGGTTTTGACCAGAACTCATACAACCTGAGACAGAGCCAAAAATGTCCCCGGAAATATCATCACCTGACTCAATAGTGAGAAAGTTATGCAGTCTTGAGTCTTATAAACACTTCCTTATTCATAAAGCAGATGGTCACATCCCATAGGTAGTATGGGCCCAGGAATGCAATTTAGGAGAAGCTGTGACAGCTAAGGAGACAAAACGAAGCCCAGCCATTTTCCATCCAGAACAAAGGAAACCAGATACTTGGCAACTCCACTGCTAAGCTGATCCCCTGCAGGCAGCACAACAGGATAATTCAGGTCTTATAATGAGACTAGAGAAGAACTGTTCTTGGATAAAGGAGCAAAAGCACTGAAAAGTTCTTCAATAGCAGCTGCTAATAAACCTAAGGTAAGATTTCCTATTGTACTCACCTTAAGACTTCCCTTTTTGCAATACTGAGTGATAATGCAGATGTTGGGTGGTTCTGTGCAGACACCGAAGAAGGGAACAATGTTTTCGTGTCTTAATTCATACACCTGAAAATAATAATGGTAATAATAGCTTATGATATAGTGTGTCCTCTGTGTTAGGGACTATGCTAAGTGCTTTATATACTTTCAGTTAATTCTCACAAAGACCCTGGGAGGTGAGAACTATATAACTGCTCCCACTTTACAGATGAGGAAACTAGTGCTCAAAAGGTTAAGTAACATGTTGAAGATCATACCACTTGCTAGTGACAGAGTTGGGAGGCAAATCCAGGCAGTCTGCCTCCAGCATATAAACAAGAGGAATGATCAAAGTTGAACCTTAGTCTGGGCATTAAATGAAATCACGTCACAGTAAATAGACCTAGCTCTGCTTCCTGGTGTTGATGGCTGTCAATGCCAGTGTGTGGGCCAGATTTGGAGTAAGAAGTCCCCATGAACTTGACTTCCTCCAAAGACCAGGTTCAAGGGAGGTGAGCAGCCATTACAAAGATACAGAGAATGAAGATGCAGAATGAAGGCCAGGGAGAATTAAGGGAAATGAGCAAGGCTAGGAAGGATCCCAGGCTGGGGGTGCCTGAGTCAGGCAAAAAATCTTAGGTCTAAAATTTGGGCTGTCATGAGGGTGGTGGGCCAAGTTAGGGAAAGCTGCTTTCCACCCATGCTCCTTTGGACTGGGCCATGCCCACTCCAGGTGGGAACAGGAAGCTGGCAAGGAGGGTCTGAAAACAGCGCAGCTTTGTCTCCTCCCAGGGTGGGGACCTCACCAGCCGGATTTCCTGCAGCACAGATGGCTTCCTGATCCTGGCTTCTGCTTGGTCACCAACATAGCAGATGGCCACATAGTTTCCCTGGAACCAGAGACAAAGCAGAATGTTCTAACTCAAGGTGATCCAGAAAAAGCTCTACTCGGAAAGAGCTGGGGAGGGGAGAGAGGGGGGTTGCAGGAAGACTGGGAAGAAGTCAGCCTATGAAAAGGATCATGAAACTCCTCACTGCCCAAAACAGCCCTAGAGTGGCACTGTGCTAAGTCCAGGCACTGAGCCAGCTGCTCAACACAAGAACTCATTGAACAGACAGTCCTGCAACGTGGGGATGATTAGCCTGCTCCCCGATGGGATCCCTGACGTTAGGTAACCAGTCAAGGTCACATTTGTGGGGAGTTCAGCCAGAATGGAAACATCTGATTTCACACTACACTTTCTCTATTGTACAGCAATGTCTCTTTATCATTCAGAGAAATAGTGAGTAGAGGTCATAAGAGTTAATACTGGAAATGGTTCAAAGACCATTTCTAACACTGACTATCAACATAACTTCAAGTAAGGGATTTAACCTCTCCAAGCCTTTATGTCCTCATCTGTACAATGAAGATTAAAAATAAGACCTATCTCATGGGGCTGTTGTGAGGATTAAATCTTAAAAATGTGAACACTGTTAACTCAGTGCCTGGCACAGACAGCCACAGTGATGTGGTAGAGAGGGTGAGAAGGGGCAGGCGGGAGCTATGCTGCCAGCTTTGGTAGCTGCTGGTTTATATGTAGAAGCATCCATACCCATGACTGATCCATCAGTGCTAAAGTACCAAAAATGAAAAAAGCCCTGCTCTAGGACTGTCCAACAATATGGCCACTATCTCTATAATGCCAATTATGTAAAAGTTACATAAAATTTGAAATTCAGTGTCCTAGTCACACTAATGTTTGAGTCACATGATGGTAAGGGCTACCATGCTGGACTGAGGCAGTTTTGACTATTACTATATTCATAGAAAGTTCTATTTGAAAAAAATGAATCTAACATAGATGCCAGCATAGGGACCACCTGGGAGTTTGTTAGAGGAAATGCAGAGTCTCGGGCCCTGCCCCAGACCTACTGAACCAGATGCTGCAATTTTGTTGTTGTTGTTGTTAATTCTCACCCGAGGATATTTGTTCAATTGATTTTTATTTTTTATTTTTATTTTTATTTATTTATTTTTTTAAATATATTTTATTGATTTTGTACAGAGAGGAAGGGAGAGAGATAGAGAGCTAGAAACATCGATGAGAGAGTCATCGATCAGCTGCCTCTTGCACACCCCCTACTGGGGATATGCCCGCAACCAAGGTACATGCCCTTGACTGGAATCGAACCCGGGTCCCTTCAGTCCCCAAGCCGACGCTCTATCCACTGAGCCAAACCGGTCTCGGCTGTTCAATTGATTTTTAGAGAGAGTGGAAGAGACGGGGAAAGACAGAGAGAGAGAAAGAAACATGGATACACACGTGCCCCAACCAGGGCCTGGGATCAAACCTGCAACCTAGGTACATGCCCTTTACTGGAATTGAACCTGGGGTCCTACCGTCTGAGGGCCAAAGCTCTATCTACTGAGCAAAACCAGCGAGGGCCAAAACCCGCATTTTAACAAGAGCCTCCAATGATGCATAGGCACATAAAGGTTGAGAAACATGAGTTTGGAGTCAGAAGGCTACCTGGCATTTACCTGGAGACTCCCTCCTATTCGGAATGCCCTGGCAGAAGGGACATGCAGAGAATGGGACAGAGACACACCTTTCACGCGGCCGCCTTGCTCTCAGAAGTACCTCATAAAGCCCTACTGGGGCATGAAAGAGTGCTTCCCCCTGTTGACTCTGGACAAAGGAGATGTCTCCGGAAATCTTCACACTAGACTTGTGGCTGTTGTTCTCTCTCGACACAGGTGTGCCCCTCTGGGGTGGCTGAAAGACAGGACACATCCAGCAGCAGGAGCAAGTAATGGAGAGACTGTGCACTTTTGTAGATGAGGAAAATAAGTATCAAGGTCGCACAGTTTATGTAACAGCATTCTCAGGCCATATAAAATTATAAATTATCAACTTAAAAATGAACCTGCTATAGTTGGTCAAAACGTTTAATTAACTCACCTCCTAATGCCTTCATCAGCAGATTAAAGGACTTAATGTGGTATTGAAGATAACTAGATGCTTTCTATAAAACATCTTTAATATTTGAACTTACACCACAGGGTAACAGATCTGAAGGGAACTTTAGGGACCACCTGATCATTCTAAGTATTCAGTAACAGGCCAGACATGATGTTCCCAGATATTTAGCAAGGAAACAGTAGGCCTAGAGCCAGAACTCAGGGCCTGAGCCTCTCTGTTAACTGCTCACTTTATACATGAGTTGGTCTCTGTTCTCATAAGCTCCTGGAAAAGGACCCTGCCACAAGTCACCAGAAGTCTGTGCCAAGTGTGGCCTTACCTTGTCCTGGGGCAGAATAGTGATGGCATTATAATCAATCTGCCACCAAATGTCTCTATTTTGCCTCTGTAGTTTTCCCTTCTGCATCCTTAAAGTCAGACCTATGATGGCAGTTCCCAAGACAGTGGCCAGGAAGGTCATCAGAAGAATCATAACAGTCACACCTGGAGGACACAGACATATCATTACTCAGGCTGCCTAAGAGCAGAAATGAGAATATCTCTGTCCATCCTGGCCCTGCCGAGCAGAAGCCTCCAAGGCCACCTACGCATGACTTTTCCAGGAATGCTTTCTGACCTTCCTCTGGTTCCCATGGCAACTGCACTCACTTCTTCCTCTGAATAGACACTTTCATTGTACAGAAATAATTGTCAGGACTTCTAATAACACCACCACATTTTATTATTAAGCATTTACTATGTCCTCTCCTCATGGTTGTTTCTCAGGAATGATCCATCTAATTCCAGGGTGGGACCCCTAACCATCAGGCAACATTTCCCTATCCAGACTTTCTACCTCCTTAGAAATGAAGTTCCTGAGCTTTGAATCTCATGAGCTGGGTTTCCTTAGAACAGAGGTTCCTAACAGGGTAGGCGGGTGACGCTGCCTCCCTAGGGGGTATTGGTAATATCTGGAGATACGTGGGTGGTTCCAACTAGAAGCTACCACTGGCATCTATGGGTGGAGGCAAGGATGCTGATAAGCAGCCTCCAAAGCACAGTCCCCACTTCCCCCAACAACAAAGATTATCTCACCCAACATGTTATAGTGCTGTCACTATTGAAAAGCTCTGCTATGGAGAATCCTTTCCTGCTACCTTCTCCAGGAGCACATACTGACCTGTGAAAGCAAGCTCACTTTCACAGAACTCATCGTCAAATCCACAGCCAGGTCTGTCTGCAGCAAGGGAGCCATGGGGCCAAGTAATAGTGGAGAAATTCCTCATGGGTCTTCAAAAACAAAGGAGGAGGAGGAGAAGAAGGAGGAGGAGAAGAGGGAGGAGGAGGAAGAGGAGAGAAGAGGAGGGGGAGGAGAAAGGTCAATGCCCATTTGATTTATTCTATTTGTCTCTACCTCAGGTATAGCAAGGGCAAATGAAATACACATGTCATTTGCAAAAAAGTAGGCCTTGGTCTCTTAATTCAAATGTCCACTGATCCATCCAATTTTCCCACCTCACCTAGGCTCTTGGAATCCAGCCTCCAGGTAATCTAATTCATGGAAAAGCAATATCTTTTTGCAGAATAGAACCACTGATTCAATCTTTTGATGTGAACCATGTCATTTCCAATTTAAAAGATGGTGTGCCAATTCTCCAGTGTTGCTGGAACTTGCTCCCGTGTTTGTTAGAAAAAAATCTTGTTGTACAGCACCTTGACATTTCACAGAGGAAAAACATCTCCCCCTGCGTGGAGAATGCCCATTTCCACAATCCTGAAGACCTAGTCCTCCATGGTTAGTTTATTTCCTGGGCCAACCCATTTTGACACAATAAAATTCCTTAAGAGTAGGAGAGGGAAAAGTGTCAGATCAGGGTGGTGACGGTAGAGGCAGGTAGAAATGGAATTAAGCTTTAGTTTCCCTTCAGTTTTCTCAATTATAGCTGAGTGATGAAAATAGACTTTCCAGAGCTTCCTGGGTACCAGGTCCTGCTGTCCATAGGGCTCTCTGTTTTGGAGGCAGGCTGACTGGAGGAGTCTGTTTCCCTGACTGAGCTCTCATCCCTCTAGGGGGCGCTGTGCTCCACACCACCCTGGTCCAGGGCCTGTCTCTGAGACTATGGGCCAGGTGATGTTCCCTGCTAGTGAGCAGAGGAAGCCTGGGCCCCTGTGGAGGTGCAGTTAGCCGAAAGTGTAAGGAATCGGAAGTGGCTGAGCTAATCTCACAATCAAGGGCAAGATCCCCTTAAAGACTCAAAGTCAATCATTCAGAGCGCACCAGGCAATGGGCAGTGGATTCTGGGAGCTGGATCCCAAACTGGTCATCCAGAGAAGCCCCCAGCCCCTCTCGCCTTCCAGATCTCTTCCTGTAGCATGTTCTAAAGTTTAAGAAACATCCCCCCAGTACCTGATTTCTTTCTGATAGCTGTCGTAGCGAAGAACAGGCAGAAAGAAGGACCCATTGCTGGATTTCTGTAGGGCATAGACTGAGTAATCCACACACCTTTCTCCCTGAGAGTCCACAAACACTGGGCCAGTGACTCCTGAAAAGAGAGGAGACTGCAAGTGATTAAGGAGAGAAAAAGAGGGACTCGTGACTCAAACTCAGACCAGCCAAAGCCCCTTCCCAGCAGTCACCAAAAACAGTGTGAGTTTTTTGTTTTTTTTTTCCGTTTCAGGGAATCTGAGAGAGAGTCAAGGAAGAGAGAGGGGGGGAAAGTTCAGTTTGGTGAAGCTGAAGAGCCGCTTGGGACAGGCAGATGTGTTCTGTTAGGCCTATGCTTTTTAAAAAAAAGTTTCCAACTGAAACCCAAGACTTATGCTTCTTAAGAACAATCAGATGGGATCAAAAAAGGCCAAATAACATGGAGGCAGCTGCTGGGACTGGGGAAGCTGCCCCCTCCAGTGCAACAATCCTCCTCCACCCCACCTGCAGGCCCTGAGGGCTGAGTTTTCAAGCTTTGTTCTCCCCTTTCCCCCAGGGTGTGGTTTGTGCCCAGGCATTGGCCTGGCGCTCAGTCCTGGTCCGGGTATCCTTTGTTCTCATGTAGGATGTGGTCAACCTTATGCATAAAGCACACATCCGAGATCCTGGAGGAGTCAAGTTCATGTCTTCCACACCCCAAACTAGAGCCCGTGGTCTGACACAGGATTTACTGCTGATTTATTGCCCCTGGGGACAGAGCACACAATTATCATCTATTAAGCACCTAATATGTGCCCGGCATATGGGGGTCGCAGTGATTTCACACACCTCATCCCAGGGGACCCTGCAGAGCAGGGGCCATCATCCACTCCTAACAAGCAGGGCTGGAGGCAAGACCCCTAGATAAGCAGCCACCATTGAATGAGCACATCCTGAAGGAAATGTGTGATCTTGGACAAGTACATAGCCTTTCTACCCTGGGTTTACTCACCTGTGTACTATAATACAGGTAGTAACAGTACTACTAGCTGGTGGCGTGTATGAGGATTAAGTGAGATAGCATGCAGAAGCTCTTGGCACCCAGCTTGCTTTACGGTAAGCCCTCAGTAAATGCTAGCTATTATTATTCCACGTGGCAGGAGGTATTATCTGTGTCTTACAAAATGAGAAAACTGGAGTACAGAAAGATGACATAGTTGATCAGCTCCCAGGGTGATTTCAAAACAGTTCGCGTCCAAGTCCAAGCCTATCCTCACCCTGACAAGGAAAGTCAAATGGGATTGGCCCCATCTTTAGAGATGGAGAGTCATGAATGAAGCCAGGGCCCCATCAGGGAGGGATGGCATGGGAAGGAGCATGGAAGTAACCCCAAGAGGCAGGTCCCACTCTCTTGAGTTTTATTCTTGGTGGTCCAGTTTGAAAGCAGCTGTGGGAGGGAACTCTCTGGGAAGGAGGGAGGGATAAGATACCCCAGAGGCCCCTTCAGCTGGGCTGGGCAGCCTTTTGTATAACTCGGGAAGAATGGACTGTGGCCACTGGGAGGTTTACCCCCCCTCCCTGTCCCCCCCCCCCATGTGCCTCTCCCCCTCCCTCGCCCTTCTGGAAGACTGGAATCTCCATGAGAAAGGAAATCTATAACTCAGTGTGAGGTGGGTCCTAAATGAGGCCTTAAATCACATGTTCAACCGCTCAGAGGCCAACTAACAGGGGGGGCAGGCTTGAGTTCTGACCTTCCTACCCTTCACCCCTGCGATCAAGCCACTTACCCTGTAATGTGGTCTGATTAAAACCTTTCAGAGTGCTGACCAGCTGCCGTCCATCCCGGAAATCCCTTCCGGCCTTGATCATGAATTTCACAGTCTGAGCATAGAGCAGGACCGAGTCATGAAGGTAGGCAGAGTAAGGGCTCACCTTCAAGGAGGGAAGGAAATACTGGGTGTAAATAGGCCCTCAGCCTCCCAAGTCACAGCCCATGGCTCAGTTTGGAGGAATTTCTCTCCATCGTCTTAACGGTATAACATGTTCTCCATCCATTCCACTGCAAGGGGAGGGCCCTCTGCATGCCCAAACATGGGCTATTGAATCTGGGCATCACAATCTTCACTTTTCCCTACTAGATCACATGATCTTTTAGGTTGGGAATAGTTCTTTAGGCCATAGGCGGGTGGGCATATGGTTTAATTGAAAGCAAGTAGATTTTGGAGCTAAACTGGTTTTTCAACTTACTGGCTATGAAATTTGGGGTAAGTTCCATAAGTTCCTCTCTGAATCTCATCTCTCATTTATAAAATGGGGATAAAGCTACTGTCCTGGTGAGTAGAAGCACAGTTTAATGAGGTAGGATAGATATTCTACTTCTTATGCTACCTGGCACATAGTAGGTCTTTAATACATGTTTTTGTCTGTTCATTTAGCCAACAAACATGCAAGTGCCCACATAGGACCCTGTACAAAGCTGACACTTAATAGACAATTTCCCAAATATCTATTGATTGATCATCTTTCCTTGTGTGCTGGGATCCACAATCGGCCACCTTGTTCCTGATGGAACCCCTGTCATAAGTGGCCTGTCGCAGGAAGTAGCTCCAGCTCTGGCCCACAGTCCTTCTTAACAAATTCTTTGTGGGTATCAGACATTGACCCATCAGCCCATACACACTGGGGCTACGCATTGGCTGATCCTCTCTCTCCTGACTTCTCCCTGTTCCAGACCATCTGATTGCCTTGACCTGTTCTAGCTCCACATTTCTGACTGCTCCATTCAGGTTCTCAATTCTGGGAAAGGAAAGGACATTGTCACGGTCTGAGTACCACTGGTTTCTATTCTACTGCTTCTATGTACTATGTTATAAGGTACTCAAAACCACAGGCTAGAGGCAGATGTCATTATCAGACATGAAGATACTGAGGTGTAGGGCAGTTAAGGAATTCACCCCAAGGTCTCACAGATAGTAAATAGTAGCATTAAGCCAGAACTGGTTTGGCTCAGTGGATAGAGCGTGAGCCTGCGGACTGAAAGGTCCCAGGTTTGATTCCGGTCAAGGGCATGTACCTTGGTTGGAGGCACATCTCCAGAAGGGGTTGTGCAGGAGGCAGCTGATTGATGTTTCTCTCTCATAGATGTTTTAAATTTTCTATTCCTCTCTCTTCCTGTCTGTAAAAAAAATCAATATATTAAAAAAAATAGTAGTATTAGGATGGAGCCCAGATCTCTGACTCCAAAAGCCATTCAGTAACCCAATAATCTCTGTCCTCCTCTGCAGACTTCATCAGACAGCAGCAGACCACTGATTATGTTCAGCTGTGGAGGATGAGGAAGTATGTGTGTGTTGGGGGAAGGGGTAAAGAAGAGGAGAAGTAAGAGGGAGAATATTAAAGCCAAAACCAAATATCCTCAGAAAAGGGAAGGCAGGGACCTGTGCAGTGAGACCCTATCTCAGACCTGCTCCTCTGCAGAGATGGAGCTGTGGAAAGGTGGCCCCCTCAGCCTTTGGTAGACTTCGTGTCGGAAGCCTTCCTCTCCAGGACCTTCTCCAGAGGAGCTGGGGGTGATGACAAGCACAGACTCGTAGATGGTGGGGAAATGTGTCCCATTCTGATTTGTTAATACCTCCTTCCAAAAACTGTCCTGCAATATAATGAAATCAGTGTAGTCATTCTGAAGGATATACTCTGAGCACAGAAATGTGTCAAGTCATGGTTGAAATTGAACTTCCACATCCTAATCCTGGGAAACATAGCCAGTGCTCCATACTCGTTACCTCTTGCAGGAACCATGTGGGGGTTCATTGGCACCCACCTCCAACTGCTGCAAAACGACAAAGACAAATTCTCCTGTGTGGAGTCCCAGGTTCTCTGCAGTTAGCAGAGTGATTTTCACATCCTCTGAGCTGCAGATTAAGATAATAACTGCAAGAGGGGAAAAACACAGAGTCAGCCAATTGCACATAATCGTATGCTTTTTAAAGTCTAGCTTGAAACTGCTCCCAATGAGACATGAACTTTTTCTTTTCCTGAGCATGCTTCTGGAAAGAGGAATGTTGGAACTATCCTGAGTATAGCACCAGCAGCGCACCCACTGGCAGATTTACCCTATGAATTGAAGTCTTAGCTGAAGCTCTCTCCCAAAATGCAAGTCAAAAAGGTTAAGACCACTTCTGAGCTCCCATTTCTCTGTTTCATTAGCTCTGAACAATAGATCTGGCTTGTTAATCACCAGCCACACAGGAGGAATTGAAGGAGTACCTAAAATCTGAACCCAGACTATCTAGGTGGAATGGCAGGGGTGGGAGGTGGGGGGAAGAGGAGGCTATGGTACTTTTCTTCCATTCAAACAAATCAGCATGCATTTTGAGGATAGACAAATGTAATAAATGGAGGTAAATTATAATGTATTTATTTGAGCTCCAACCATGTGCCAAGCACTGTGTTAACTAAGGGCAGGATACAGCAATGAGCAAGGCAGAAGGCCCCTACCCCAGAGAGCTGACAGTCAGGTAAACAGTATACCAGTGAATCATGGGGAAAGGGATGGGTATTGGGGATGTGGGTGGCACTGCAGGCCAAGATCAGCAAGTCCCAAAATGCCAAAGCTAGAAAGGCTTAGTTTATTAAAGAACAGACAGGAGTCACATCCTAATGCAGCTAGAAAATAGAGTCTTAGGCCGAAACCTGTTTGGTTCAGTGGTAGAGCGTTGGCCTGCGGACTGAAAGGTCCTGGGTTCAATTCCGGTCAAGGGCATGTACCTTGGTTGCGGGCACATCCCCAGTGGGGGGTGTGCAAGAGGCAGCTGGTCGATGTTTCTCTCTCATCAATGTTTCTAGTTCTCTATCTCTCTCCCTTCCTCTCTGTAAAAAATCAATAAAATATATAAAAGAAAAAAAAGAAAGAAAAAAGAAAGAAAATAGAGTCTTAGGCCTGGTCATTGTGGCACAGTGGTTGAGCATTGACCCACAGTTTGATTCCCAGTCAGGAGACATGCCCCGTTGTGGGCTCAATTCCCAGTAAGGGGCATGCGGGAGGCAGCTTATTGATGATACTCGCTCATCATTGATGTTTCTATCTCTCTCTCCTTCCATCTTCCTCTCTGCAAATGTGTTTTAAAAACACATTTTTTAAAAAAGAAAAGAGCCTTATAAACACACACACACACACAAAAAAAAGAGTAATTGATATAATATGTTACCCAGTTACTATGTCCAGACCCAGTGCTAAGGAATTTACAGGCATGGCTTTATGCAATCCTCACTTTTCTATGAGGTAGGCAGTTGATGACTATCTTCATTTTCCAGATAAGGTATCTGAGGTCTAAAGAGGTAAAGGTATTTTCCCAGGATCACACAGCTAGAAAGTATTAGAGACCTAGGCTGTCTTTCTCCAGATCCTATGCTCCAAGTGCCTGCAGGCAGTCGGAGGAGGGAAGCCTGGGTCCTGGGTGCCAGCAGCCAGGAAAGAAAGGCCTACTCTTGCATGGATTTTCATGCATCAGGCCTCTAGCTGAATCATAACACTGTAGCATACAGGATTTTGCTTTAGATTAAAAATAGTTGGTGATGGTGATATTGACCTAAAAGGAAAATTGTTTTTATGTATCATTAACTTTGTACCCTGTTTCTATCTGCTTTTTTACACCCAAAGAAAAAAAATAAAGGGTTTATATCTGCTCTTCCTATTTGTCTCTTCAAATATAAGCAATAGAAGATTATTTTCTACTTACCCCTGGCAGTTGCTGATATGTTCCTAAGATTCTCTTGCAAGAGGGCTGGATCATTGTTGGTGTATCTGATCTTGGCAGTGATGGTGAAATGGGATTTGAGTTCATTCTCTACAACCCTCCACAGCTCATCCACTCTATCCCAGGAGGAAGTCCCAGAATGTCCTCCAAGCATCCCGATGTATTTCCAGCCCAGATATTGGAGAGTTTTCTGGAGCACATCACCAAGTTTATGCATGGGTGGCACAAGCTTCACATAGGTATTATACAAGAAGTCATTCTTCAATGTTGCTATTTGACCAACAAAGTCAAACACGGGGATATTCCACTCAGAAGCCAGAAAACCAATAACCTTGAAAGTAACCAAAAGGATGACTTTTCATAATTGAATTTATCCTGCACTCAAACTCCATTGTGAGATATCTGCATAAATTTTTAATTCAGTGACTCTATGGGTCATGCTGGAGCCTGTCTTTTGGAATATTGATGATAATGCTTTGTAGCCAATGTGAGGATGCAAGACCTCAGAGGACAAGAATAATGATGACATACACTAAATGGCCAGATTATTATGATATCTGAATGTATAATAATCTGGCCACCCAGTATATATAAACTAGAGGCCCTGTGCATGAATTTGTTCATGGGTGAGGTCCAGGCAGTTTGGCCAGGACGAGGGGACATGGTCGGTTGGCCAGCCTGCCTGCTGGTCAGACTTCTAGTCAAGGGAACAATATTCATATTAGCCTTTTATTGTATAAGATATACACTGAGTGGCCAGATTATTATTCATTCAGAGATCATAATAATCTGGCCACTCAGTGTATGTGCCAAGCACTTTGCTAAGAGCTTACACATATCATTTCAATTCTTACAACATTTCTATGAGGTAGGTGTTATCATTACCCTATTTTATAGATGACAAACATAGAAACACAGAGATATAAGTTACAAAGCTAACAAATAGTAGAGCAGGATTGCAATATAGACAGTATGGACCCAGAGCCCATAGTCATAGCTACTATTCATTATTTTAGTGTTTCTTTCTTAATTTGTTTCTTATTCATTTCTTATTCATTTTACAGACCTTGCTCTTAAAGAAGTGTATGGTTTATTACAAGATCTAAGACATACAAAAATAGCTACTAGATTTCAATAGATCATTCACTATAGACAATAGGTTTATAAGAGTTTAGAAAAGTAAGAAATTACTTTTGATTTGGGAATTAGGGATGTAGAGGTGAGGATGGAGAGGTGAAAAAAGGTTCTATGGCATTTGAGCTTGACTGAAAAATGGATAGGTAGGCTTTGGACAGTGTGTGCCAAACGGGGAATTTCAGAAGAAAACAAAATTCTAATTAAAACATGAACTTAATTCTACATCATCCACGAATGATAGTTCCACAGTATTTTTGAGAGTAAGAACTGTGATGCTCCTTCTTATTTAGGCTTTGCATCAATACCTAAGCATAAGCTTCCCAAGGACTTCCACAAAAATTAATCCCATTAGCTAAACAGATACAAGTCACTGGTATCTCTCAGTTGCTTGCCCAGCTTATTAGAATAGGCCCTATTCTCTTCTTTCTCACTTACTTTTACTGTCACTGAATAATTTCCTACACACACCAAGGAAAAACTTAGACAAAGATCTTTTTCAATTAAAAATTAAGCATTAATTTTCTTCTTAATTTTTCTGAGCCATGTGCCTGGCAGCATTAAAATAAAAAATAAGTCTATGTACAACAATATCAAGCACAAATGGTCAACAAGTTTGATAGTGAACATCAACAACTTACAATTATTGATTTGAAAGACTTTCTTGAAAGAGAATATTGCCTGTTTTAATTACATGGTTTAATTACATCTCAAAAAAATGGTACCCAAGACTTACATATTATTATTTTAATAATGCCTCTTTGTCAAGAGCTTATTCAAATCTGTCCCATCATCTTTAAAGACCACCCCTTCTAATGGAAACTCAGCCAGAGTTTCTAGACGGTTGTATACCTCTGCTGCTTCTGGGCATACTGGTGCAAACAGGGCAGAAATCTGTTCTCTCTGGACCTGGTTGGTGAAAACAGCAAGAAATTCCTTGACACTGCAGGTTGAGTTGGCGTAAGTGAACTCCCAGCTGAAGTTTCCAGGGTCCATGGGCTCTGAGTTGACCTTGTCCATGGCAATCTGGAGGCCTGCGCCCAGCCTTTGCACACTGAATGGATGGGAGATGTTCCAGGGAGCCTGGAAACCCACAGTGAGTTTAGCAGCCTCAAGCCAAGTCACCAACACACTGGCAAAGAGTGCTAGAACTAATATTGGGTGGGAATCATGGCACGCAACCCCCAAACAGAGCCCAGATTGAAGTGGAGCCTCAGCACTTGCCCAGAGAGCCATGGATAGTGCCTAACATCAGAATCACTGCAAATCTCAGAGAGGCTCAGCCTCCTGACCACTCATGCCAGGAGCTTAAATGATAGTGCAGAGTTCCCTGAGGACCACAGCTTGGTTTCTATTCAGTGCCATTAATTAGCCGAAACCTTTTCTTTTCAGAATCTGTCCTAACACATCTAGAAGCAGCAGTCTTGCAGAAAGAGGCTTGGGCAGGGCATTGACGAGGTCCTGGTCATTGGCCCAGTGACACCACTGACAAATGTTATGGTCCTGGGCAAAGCATAGAACCCTACTCACCCTCAGCCCCAGGATGCCTCTCTGCTACTTAACTAAGAATTATGGGAACCACTCAAGTGTGGCCTAGACTGAAATTCCAACTCTACCATATATTACTTGTGTGGCCTAGGACATGTTACTTCCTCCCCTATGCCTTCATCTCCTGATAGATAAAATGGGAGTAAAACTATAATGAGTTCTTCCCCTATATGGTAAAGGTTAAATGAGATCATATAAGTCAAGCATTCAGCACAATGCCTGGGCAAAGAGAGCCACTCCTCCATAGTAGAAAATGGTGATAATGATGGTGACAATGATTGATGATGTTAACTTTATAATACTGATAATTATGACTCACTACATTAATCTTACAATTTTTCTAGAATAAGTGAGCTAATGGCTATGAGAGGGTTTACTCACCCTGGCCTAGGACACTAGGGAGAAGCTTCTAATAAATGAACACTAACACTCAAAGCTTAATCTAAGGACCACCTACAACAGTCTCTCCTGATGGTTAAAAATACAGATTCCAGGGCCCTACTCCAGACCCTCTGAACCAGTCTTAGATTTACTCTGAAAATCTGCAATTAACAAACTCATTACCCCTACCTACCTACATTAAAGTTGGAGAAACTCTGATATAATCTGAAGTAAGAAGAGGAAAAGAAGAACTGATAACTATTCTCTATGCATCTTCCTTCAGTAACAAGCCCCATAGTGGGATTACTGAGCCTTAGGCTCATTTTAGGGGCCGTTTATAACCCTCTGGATTCCAGGAATTGCTTTTCTCCCAACCAAATTCACCATAACTGCTTCTTCATAAGGCTTCAGATTCTTGCTCTCCTCTACTAGGACAGTTTGGCATCTGTTGGCAAAGTCTCCCGAGTCTAAAGATATCCTTGATCTAATCTGAGGCAGAATTCCATGGCCCTTTTTTTTATTTTCTTTTGGCTCAGATGCTTACCAGATATATGTTACCTTAAGCAAGTCAGTTTAGCCCATGCCTTAGTTTTCTCAACTTCAGAATTAGTTTAACAATGCAATTATGTAATTACCTAGCACAGCACCTCACATTTGGAAGGAATTCAGCAAAGGAGCACTCCCAATGGGTATGTCATTGCATAAGTCATGATCTCAAAACTAGGATACTGGGAACAATATGTTATTATACATTCTGTATCCCCTCTCCCTTCCTATATATAAACATCTTAAAATGTGTACTCATGCTCTGTTTACATGTTTTCTTTCTCTGAGGATCTTTGAGGTCAAGTGACTATGTGTGTCCCTCTTTGGATCCTCAGATGTAGCATAGTTGGGGGCCTTTATATATGCAAATTAATATTAATCATGATAAGTATAAGTTTGTTTGTTTGTTTTTTGTATTCCTAAGTGCTTACGAGTGAACATGGTCAAAATGCTGCTGGTGCTCAGCATTGGTGAGCCTTTAAGAAACGGACATACACTGATGGTGGGAGTCGCTAGCTGGTTTTTTCAATATGCACCCAAAAGCCTTAAAATGTATGGGTCTTTGGCTCAGAAATCCCAATTTTGGAGATTTATCCAGAACAAGTAAGATTGTATGATAAAATTTTACTACTCTGGCTTTTTTTTTTTTTTTAACAGTCCAAAAGTAGGCACAACTTTTATGTCTAACATCA
Source organism: Pipistrellus kuhlii (assembly GCF_014108245.1). Lineage (NCBI taxonomy): Eukaryota > Metazoa > Chordata > Mammalia > Chiroptera > Vespertilionidae > Pipistrellus > Pipistrellus kuhlii. Next base: position 38,990,156 of record NW_023425460.1, read on the forward strand.
GGGGCCTGAATAAATAACTTATAATTAATCTATATGAATGAGGACCAGGCAGTCACTAAAAATGAATGAATATAGCCCTAGCTGGTTTGGCTCAGTGGATAGAGTGTCAGCCTTTGGACTCAAAGGTCCTGGGTTTGATTCTGGTCAAAAGCACATGCCTGGATTGTGGGCTTGATTCCCAGTGAGGGGGCGGGGGGAGGAGGCAGTTGATCAATGACTCTTTCTCATCATTGATCTCTCTCTCCCTTTCCCTTCCTCTCTGAAATCAATAAAAATATATTTTTTAAAATGAGTGAATTTATACACTTAAGCCATTATATATTAATTGAGAAAGGACACTATACAATGACATGTATAGTTTTCCATTTTTATTGTAATTTTTAAAAGCACACAAAGTTGCATAGCAAAGATGACATACACTAAGCTCTATGATGGTAACTATAAGTATGTTTTATCCTCTTTGCTTATCTTAGTCTTCATACTTTTTGTCTCAATGTCTGCAATAAGGAAGAAAAGTAAGTTTTATTAGAAACAAACCCTGATCATACAGACTAGCATGTGTGGAGAGAAAACATGGGGGTTAAACTCACGCAGTCTGGATTCTCGGGTCAGGAGCTGCTCACGCTGGCAAGGTCACTCTGGGAGGCATTTAGCTTACCTCTGTAGGCTCTGTTTATTATCCGTGGGTTCAGTACACTTCCATTTTACCATCACCCTCAGAGATGGAGAGAAACAGTGATGTTATGGTCCAGGTAATGACCATCACTTGGAAACCATTACCATAGTAACAGGCCCACCCACTTTGTACCAAGTCCTTAGAGTGTAAATGCCTGAGATTAAAATCAATTCAGTGGGATTTGCAGGGACTGTGGCTGCTGGAGACAGCATGATATTCTCCACTTTCTTTTCTAGTCCTCCCTCCTCCTAGGACTGTGGTTGGCATTCTGCAGCTTTTGAGCCTCATGCGGCTCTTTGGCCCCTTGAGTGTGGCTCTTCCACAAAATACCATGGTCTGGGCCATTTTATTTTGAAGAAGTGGCGTTAGAAGAAGTTTAAGTTTAAAAAAATTTGGCTCTCAAAAAAAATTTCAATTGTTGTACTGTTGATATTGGGCTCTGTTGACTAATGAGTTTGCCGACCACTGCCCTAAGAGATTCTTATGCCTGTAAGTTACTAGGAGCATGGTGGTTGAGAGAGGCCATGTTGTTCCATCCAACAATGCTTTAGGACAAAAGTATGTCCAGCAGACATGCAGGAGCTGTCCCCTATGTTGGTCGGGATGGTGCTTTGATTCTTAGCTACTTTATCTCATCCCTGCTTCCTGAAGAGACTATTACAGAGGGAAGGTTCCTTCTGTCTAAGCCACAGTTTCCTTGATGCTGGCCAGCCTGGACCATAGACCAGATACGGGCCCAGCTGTTCAGCATCCAAGGTCAGGTAAGATTGGCTGTGTCCAGGGAGGTGGGGTTTGCATAAAACCTCCAGCATTTTTCTAGCTGCCTCCACCCTGCTTTCCACTTCCATCCCTTCAATTTGTAAGTCAGAGGTCTGACCATGTTTAGAGAACAATGACGGTTTAGGTTGAGTGGGTTCAAACTTCTCCAGAAGATAAGAGATGGGAAAGGTGTGTGACCCACTGGAAGGGGGCGATGAGGCTGCCATGTCCTAGAGGGAAAGACAAAGGGAGAGGCAGCTGTCACTCCTGCCCTCCCACTCTCCTGCATCTTCCTAGAAAAGCATCAACCTCAGGCCTCCTGAAGGACTAAGACTGTAGTTGAGCCTCTGTTTCATTTCCTATGAAATGGGGACATGGCAGGGGCTGAAACCTCTGACATTACCAGCTTCCTGCCCTAAAATCTCAGGACTCTGGTGGCTTCATAACTAACCAAGTACTCCACTCAGGGGTGGCAGCAATTTTTTTTCCAGGTCTCGCTGACAGGTTCCTAAAGGGAAGATTACTGAAGACTTAACACACCTTGTACACACCACTCCAGAAGTCAAAGTTGGCTATTACCTGTCAGGGTGTGAACAGCAAACTTCACAGTTGGTGATCTCAGCTTTTGCAAATACTGAGTTAACTTCACTGAATATGAAGCTCCTAGTGAGTAAATGTTTGAGAAGCCAGGAGAAAGTGGAGCAAAGGTTGAACTTGTATAAAACAGGAGATCATAGTTTCTGGACCTGTAACAAGCAAATTCCTTGGAAACAAAAGCCACTCCTTTAGGTGAACACACACACAAGAAGGCTGGGATGGGGCACTGAAGAGGCTTGTGTGAGAGGAAGCGGTTCTCCCTCTTGAGGACTCCACTTATCTCTTAGGTACTCCAACCACCTGTACTTATTATCCGGGGCTACTGCAGGACACTCTTCCTCTGGCCTGTGATGTTTGTTCTTCCTCTCATCTGTTTCCACCAGGAAAGTGTCTTTGACATCCGAACAGTTGTTTTTGACAATATAGGGTTTCCAATCAATATTTTCCAATTTCCTTCTGACTACAAATATAATCCGAAGTTTAGCAGGTTGGGCTGCTCTAAATGCCAGATTTTGGATCTGAATATTTATTTTCTGGTCTTTGATCCTGCCTCCCCCCCAAAAAGCCTTAGCCAGAAGAGCAAAAACTTCCAGAAAGTACTGGAGAGGTGGGCAGCTGCCTACTCCTGCCACTAAGTAATCAAAAATAGTAAATGATTAGAAGTGATATAATTAGTTCCAAAGTCACTTTTTAGAAAACTTTAAGTTTTCCAAAAGCGCCTTTGTTGTCACAGTATCTTAAACACTGAGTGAATAAAGACTGTATCTTTGCCTTAATACATCTTTCTCTGCTAATTACATGCCTTTAACCCATGAGAATCATATGCTCTTCCATCTGAGCCAATCAGGGACCTGCCTGCCACTTGGTGTCTGGGTGACTTTTCTAAAGGGAGGCAGGATGTCCCTTTTGAATCTCCACCCTCTTGAACTTTTTGTCCAGAGAGACCAGAACCCCTCCCATTTCCTGTCGTTTCCGCTCTGCGCATGCTAAACTTTCCAAATAGCTCCCTAGCCAGGCACCGTAGCCAGTTGCTCTCCACGCTGTGAGCCTGAGGAACCCAACCTAGGCTGCAACACAGAGGACGATATCCTTAAATGCTTGGCTAGAGGGAAGGGCTTGACATGCATCCCCAAGTAGCAATGCTCCTGTCGAAGGTTTCTCCCGCACCGCCCTGTAGGAAGCTGTGTAGCAGGATGGTTGAGAGTGCAGGTTTGAAATGAGACTTTAAGTTGTCTCGGACAAGTTGTAGACTGTCTGAATCTCAATTTCCTCATTTGTCATTACTCTGACGAGCTCAAGTGAGGTTTAGATGAAGTCATAGCGGTAGAGCACATGCCATGGTGCTTGGCATTGAATAACAGTGAGAGAGGAGTAGCAGTTTTATCAAGGGACTATTGCTTCAGTCAAGATCAGACACTCCATTGGATGGATGACGTAAATCTGGCAGAACAAACCATTGCTACTACAGAGACCAGAGGAACAGGTTAAAGACAGGGCCCTCTTCAAGTTCACCTGGAGCAGTTATAACATGCTTGCTTGCTGCCACCGGTAACACCACCTTTAGCTTATATTCAATGGCATTAAGGCAGAGAACCTTTGGCTTCAATCAATGTCATCCAAGAGAAAAAGAGTGTGCACCACACTCTCTTCAGTAATTTCCAGGAGACACATTTAAAAGAATAAAAGGAACAGGTAAGATGATTTACCTACTATATCTCACATTCTTATTTCAACATGGAATCAAAAATTTTAAATTATTTACTTATTTCTTGATGATTGGTTGATTTTAGAGATTTAGAGACAGGAAAGGAGGGAGGGAGGAAGGGAGGGGGAGAAATAGAGGGAGAGAAAGAGTAACACTGATTTATTGTTTTACTTACTTATACATTCATTGATGTTTGTATGTGCCCTGACCAGGGATCAAATCCACAACCTTGATATATCTAACCAATTGAGATTCCTGTCCAGGGTCAACATCAATATTTTTAAGTTGGGATTTTGTTATTTTCTTCATACTAAGTGTCCAAAATGTGATGTGTGTTTTATTTATTTATTTTTTAAAAATATATTTTATTGATTTTTTACAGAGAGGAAGGGAGAGAGATAGAGAGCCAGAAACGTCGATGAAAGAGAAACATCGGCCAGCCGCCTCCTGCATCCTCCCCACCCCAACCGGGATGTGCCCACAACCAACGTACATACCCTTGACCGGAATCAAACCCGGGACCTTTCAGTCCGCAGACGGACGCTCTACTGCTGAGCCAAACCGGTTTCGGCTGATGTGTGTTTTATATTTAAACATATCTCAATGCAGACTGGCCTCATTTCCAGTTCTCAGCAGCCACACCTGGCTCCTGGTTACAGTACTAAATAGTGCAGATCTGCACCTTCACTCTGAGCTCCCCTTCTAACCTGCTGGGAGGTAGTGACGTTTCCTTGGGATTGTGGAAGGTTCTGGGAATTTAGAGCAGACACCTGTCTCAGGGGCCTTTATACTTTCCATCTGATTCTTAAATGCTCTTGAGATGATTTTGCTGATAAAGAAGTAGGTTGTTTGTGTTACTGTGTTCCAATCTTGCTGACATCATGACCCTGAGAAGATTAGTATTTATCTGGCACACTGGGACCCCAAGGTGAGGCCATCTATGAGCACACCTGGCCACTCCAAGGGCTGAGACGTGGGGGGGGGTGGGGGGGTGTCAGTATTTCTTAGCCCATCAGTGAGCCATGGCTTGTCAGGTGGGAAGCTAAGTTTGCAAGGCAATTTGCTCTGTGTGCATGTTGTTGGGGTTGAGGAGGGCACATTTTTGGGGTGGGAGGGAAGTTTTCTTGCAACCTGTGCAAACACCATTCTTGTCAAGCAAGTGCTCATGCCTAAGTAACACTTCCTTTCCATAATGCATGAACAAGTGGCCTTAAGAGCTTGGATGCCCAAGCTGCTGCTGTCAGTGACTCCAGTTGAGCAAGATGAGCTGCTACTGACACCAAGCTATAGGTCCAGCTTCTCTTATGTGCACTGTAAAGCTGCATGGTGCAGGGCTGACTGCAGAGCCCTGCCCAGGGCTATGGGCACTCACAGAACAGCAGACAACTAAGCAGAAAAAGCTGGGGGGTTGATGAGAGGTGGTATACACACACACACACACACACACACACACACACAGCTGAATGTATGGTGCATTGCCCCCTCTAGTTGAGTGAAGAAAGGTTCTGTGTGGGAAATGAGCTCAGTGGCAGGAAGGATGTCCAAGCAGATGGGACGCCCTTCTGAGAAGGGAAAAGATAGCTCTTGTTCCAGCCTTGGAATCAGGTCTATGTAGCTGGCATTGGGTGCTGCTTCCTCTAGAAGCGATGGTTCTAAATTTCCTTTGAGTGACCAATGAAAGTCCCAGAGAGAAACACATACATAAACACACAAGATTGCAAGGGGTCTGTGGAATGGGTCATACTCAATCATACATGCGTGCTTGGGCTCTGGACTCAAGACTGCCTGGACTCAAAATCTGACTCTGAGACTGAGCCAACTGTAAGCCACAACATGGCCTCTCTCAACCTTTCCTCTTCTGCAAAATGATAATAACAATTTTCCACGGGGTCGCCGTGAGGGTAAATGATTGTGGACAGAGCTCTTGGCGCACTATTGCCATAATGTCCATGATCATGATCATCTTCAAGACCTTCGGAAAGAAGCTGGCATGAGAACCCAAGATTTCTACCCTGTACGATGTACTTTGAGTGCCATTAGCCCTTTGACACATCAGATAACTAAGGAAAGGGTGGGTATGGAATTCCGATAATTAGAATGGTCAATTGTGGCACCCTGGTTAAGAGTTTAAAGAACTTCGCCCCTTCCTTTCACGTCTCAGAAGAAGAGTAAAACGTCAGCTCTGCCATGTGGGAAGCTAAAGGTCGGTCCACCACGGCTTTCCTTTTGCTCTCTTGGTGCCATCACAACCTCTGCCCTGCTCTACAGCTAAGTGTAGGGAGGGACATCTCACTTCCTTTCCTTCTGATCTATCGTTACTAAGTTCACATGAACTGACTCAGCCCATCACTCTCAGACTCTGCTTATCTTTCTTCCTGGGACGTGTTGCCTGACTCTAAAGACTTGGCTTAGCTGTCAAAGCAGCTGAAGGTCCTTATAAATAAGTGTTCCCTGTGCCCCAGGTGCCCCAGCTCCTCCAGACACCCTGTGCTTTCTGCCTTTTTTCTCCTCACCATACTTCTTTTTTGCGTCACCTGGGATGCTTACAATGAGCACTGTTGAATAACTATTCCCTCATCTAAATCTGAGGAAATATTCCAAAGCAGAGGGCTGAGGTTTAAGAGGAATCTCTGGATTCTGGGGATTAAAAGGAGAAATTCCACTTTTCCTTAGAAGGACTTCATTAGCTTCATGCTGTCTGGAATCTGCAAACACTCCCCATAAGTCCTTGAAATAATATTTGATGTCTTGATTGATTCATTCCCCTGCCCTCTCTTCCCCCTCTCCCCAAGACACACACACACACACACACACACACACACACACACCCTGCTCTAAAATCTGCATTGCAACCAACCATATTCTTTAAAGAAGGACTTTTTTTCATAGACAAGCCACAAATTGCCTGGCTTTACAAAATAGCCTGAAATTGTTTTAAAAAAAATAATAATAATATTTGGCTCCATTACCCCCATGATGGTCCCATGACCTAGCTGTAGGGTCTTGGGAGAGTGAGGAACATTTTCTGAGATTCCATTTTCTCATCTGTGCAACTCTAACTCCATGGCAGGTTTCCTGGAAGAGCCACCTGAAGTCCTTGTCAAGGGGCCTGGCTCCCAACAGCCACTGAAGGTTTTTGCCCTTGCTGACACCTCACAGATCTGTTAAGAGATCTTCTGGAAGTGCTTGATAAACTGGGAGGAGCTATATAAACACACAGTGGTATTATGTAAAGTTGGCTCACTTCCAAGGTCTGTCTTTTCCTGCTTTCAAAAATGGAGAAACTCTGGTTTTGCTTTTGAAGAATTGTCAGGCCCCATCATCAAAAGTATCTCAACTGTCTCCAGGCTCTGTTAGAAAACCCTGGGACGTTGGCCTCTGATGTTCTAGAACTGTTGCCTATGAAATGCATGGTTCCGCTGTCCCTAGGAGAGGAGAAGGAATGTATACAAACCAACCAGAGCAGCGTGTGTAAGTCTATCAGAGCTGCGGCTATTGGGTCAGACTTTTCCACACCTCGAGCACCTTACCTGTGAATGACCTGGAGAAATAAAGGTTGGCACTTTTTAGGGGCCACAGAATGCCTGATCTCAAAATAATTTTCTCTTTTATTAAATTCTTTTTTAAAAAATATATTTTATTGATTTTGTACAGAGAGGAAGGGAGAGAGATAGAGAGTTAGAAACATCGATAAGAGTCATCGATCAGCTGCCTCTTGCACACCCCCTACTGGGGATATGCCCACAACCAAGGTACATGCCCTTGACCGGAATCGAACCCGGGCCCTTCAGTCCCCAAGCCGATGCTCTATCCATTGAGCCAAACCGGTCTCGGCTCTTTTATTAAATTCTTACTGCTTGTGGCTGGGGGGAGAACAGTAGGACAGAAGGGTGTTTCTAAAAAGCCTATCTAACACTTATTTTTTTTTAATAACTAACACTTTTATTGTTTAAGAGCGATGCTATGGAAAACAATGGTTTATCAAGAGATGATGTGTCATGCTAGGGTGCTCAGACCTGGGTTCAGGACATCCCTCCCTTACTGAATCAATGGCTTACCCTAGCTTCACCTTTTGGGGTCTCAGGCATCTTCAAGAATAAACTTAAGGCTGTTGGGTCAGGTAATGCCCCCTACACTCCCACACTCTTACCCACACAGGTTGTCTGGCTGTGATGCCATGCGGCTTTGATTTACATTTACGTAAAGGAGAAGTGGGACAGTGAGTAGCAATTCCTCCCACTGTTGCCAAAGCTTTATTCTTGGACTTGGCCTGCCAGCGATCTTGAGTAACACCTCTCTTCTACACACTGTGTCAAGTTGTCCTCCCAACTGTAGGGTCAGCATAGCCACGACTACCCCAAACACAGTCCCCTTTAACCTTTCAGTAGTTGAGCCCACTGAAGGTCAGGAGGCTGCTTGGAGCAGTGATGCTGTTAGTAAGCTGCTAGTGCAGTCCCCAAAGCAGCAGCATTCACATCACCCAGAATTGTTAGGAATTCAGATTCTCAGGCCAGCACCAAGGCAGACTGAACCAGAAACTCTGGCACTGGCTCAGTCATCTGGGCTGCAACAAGCTCTCCAGGGGATTGTGAGGCTTGCTCAAATTTAGGAACCACTGCCTTGAAGCACCTTGCTCTAGAAACCGCTGCATCAGAAGGTGGTCCAACACAACTTGGCATTTGTCCAATCAAGTGGGATTCATGCTCCAGTTCTTTAGCCACTTCTTAGAAGCCATTTTTTCCACCTCAGGTACTAGGGCTCTGTGACGAGAAGTGATCTTGAAGAGTTAATGCACGTCAGACCTGGAGAATCTGGCCTAATAAGACCTCTTTGTTAGTGTGGGAACCACCCCTCCCCACAGGAGTGGCTACCAGCAGGAAGTGGTATTGGCTTCTAATTTTTATATTGGCCACCTGACCAAGTGGTTAGAAGAAATCTAATGCTGCATTTCCACGAATTTCTGAAGGCCCGGTCCACAGAAAGCCTTTGAGTGCCTAAGGTCTACTGGTGGTTAAATGAACACTTAGCCATGACACAGCATTATCGAGGCAGAGGCAGCGCGGTGGGTGTCTGTGTCCCTAGCACAGGTCTTACCTTGATAACTGGTTCGGAGTGATTTCTCTGAAAGTAGACACTCTGAAAAGGCCTCCATTTTCCTCACCTGTAAAATGAATATTAAACACAATCTCTAGGGCCTCTCTTACCGCCACTCACCATTTTTATTCAGTAATGGTGCCCTGTAGTCTTCAAGATTTTGGAATCAAGAATGAGGGCTAGGGACTTCCAAATGGAAAGAGAGAGTGGACACTTACTATATAGGCTGAACAGTGGTGCAATAGCAATCCTGCGCCTTCCAGAGCCTTGCTAAGCTGTGGGTAGTTGGAGCGTGGAGTCTACATTCTAATTTTGTGTTGACTGATTGATTTGGGGGAGAGGATGGCGGGGAGGGAGGGAGAGAGAGAGAGAGAAAGAGAGAGACATCGATTTGTTGTTCCACTTAATTATGCACACATTGGTTGCTTCTTGTGTATGCCCTGACAGGAGTTCAAACCCACAACCTTGGCCTATTGGGACACACAGAGCTACCAGGCCAGGGCCAGGATTCTGCATTTTAAATTCAACTTAGCTAGGCTTGTGCCTCAGTCTAGACTCTAGAGTCATTTGCCTTATTTGTTTTTTTAGCGATGTTCTAATTCTGGAGGGGTCACTGGCCTCTGCTTATTCCAAACTTAAAGTTAGAGCTTGTGTAACAATTAGAGTGGCTTGTCATTCTTCTCTCACTCCCGATTCAGGGAATGCTTTAATTCCTATTTTTCTCTAGATCTTCCTTTTCCCATCGCAATCTCAAGGATTCTTCTCCAAAAGCAGATGCAAAGCCCTACCAACCCTCTTTTCTTCTACAGAGGTATGGGCTCTGCAAAGGATTTTGTTTGTTAAACCTTAGCTTTCTTAGCTGAGGGCTTTTTTTTTTTCTCTCTCTCTCTCCTTCCTCTTAAGCCCATTGCATAACAATCTGCTGTTTTAACCTTTTGCCAAATTCTACACTTCTCACTGTCTGAGGTTACTACGAGTGTTTGAACAGGTAACGTCTACCTTTGAACTTGTGTTGCAACAGGTTCAAAGTTTCCAGAGGAGCGTGTTGGCCACTCTCAGGACAGAACGCATTGGCTTCAGGTGTGGCCAGTCTCCAGAGCTGTGGCAAAGGCAGAGGTGCCTGCCGGCGGCGCTGAGTCCCCTACAGCCAGCGGTGAGGGGCGCATTCCCTGTACTCAGGAAGTGAACGGATCCTTACAGGTAAGCTGCGGTAACTCTGCCTGCTCTATAGTTTAGGTGTCTGTGGGAGAGCAGGGATGGGAGTGGTTGAGGGGAGGAAAGTGGGACATGAGTCCATTCTCAGCCTAAGGCACTTTCAACATGAAGTTACACTTCATTGAGTAGTGATCTTAGCTGACTTATGTGGGAGGCACAAGAAACGAAATCAATCAAAACCGGGTGGAGACATTGGATCGAGCTGAATGCTGGCAGGAGAGAGACTTGGAAGAGAAAGTTGTTAATTTCACTAAACACAATCAAAACAGATTTCAAACCTCTGAGGATTATAGAGGAAGCCAGGATGTGGGTCTCATTCATCTTCCATTCAGAAATTTCTGTGTCAATATGGTTAGAAAGGGCATTCATTCATCAGCTATTGATGGCAGCGTTCCCATTTGGAAGAAAGAAGGAGAAGAGAGACCTTAGTGGACACTCTGTCAGATGCCGGGGTCTCTGCTAAGTGCAGGACAGGCAATACCTCATTGGGAGGTGGTTGGTATCGCATTTCATAAACAAATCATGTGCCTCTGAGCTTGAACAGCCTGGCCTGGGCTACACAGCTGAGATTCTGTGGCGAGGCAAGGGTTTGAGTCACAACCAGTGTTGCTACAGGCTGTTGCATGATGGGGAATTCACATGGATTGCCAAACCTTCTGTTGCTCTCTCAAATCTCGGGGCTGTCACTCATGTGCACAGAGGACTGCTTAGGAATGCAAGTCAGCTAGACCTTTAAAATGACCCAGAGTGTTCTGAACTTGAGCATTTGGTTCTGGAGGAAACAATTAGAAATAAAGAGAGGCTAGTCTCTTCCTGGCTCTGAGCTCTTCATCTGGTTGGTAAAAGGAGACAGCACCCAGGGAACAGCCCACAGCATTTGAATGGCCACGACTCCACACCCATTCTGCTGTCCTGGGCTCTCCGCTGGGGGAAGCTTCCTCTTGGGGGGTTGAGGTGCTGAATCTAAGCCAAGCCAAGTGCTGCTTCAGCCATGCGATGCCCCAGAAGCAGGAGGGGGGGGGGGGCGCTACCCTCATCTTCCTGTACTTCCATTTCTCCCACGTCTTAGGTGGTCTCCGGGGAGACCCAGTGTCCAACTCCTGTTCTCTGAGATTGTGGCCAAGCCTATCCTGGTGTTTTTAGTCAGAATTTTTTAGGACCTCCTCTCTTGGAGAGAGAAGAAATGCTAAGCTGGCTGGGAATGTGCTGTTAACTTCTGGGGTGTCTGGGAGGTGGGAGGGAGGAAGAGGGACAGGGACTGGCAGGAGAGTTCGTATTTCTGCTTCTAAGTTCCAGCGTGCAAGTTCCCGTGCCCTTCTGTGGCCACAGCCTCAGGGGAATCCAATGAGACTAGTACAGGTCCTGATACCTCTGCTAGCACCCTGGAGACCTTCAGGAGGCCTGAACAATTTCATAACAGCACTAAGAAAGTATTTGCCTTTCCTATGGTCATTGCCCTGTGTGTGTGTGTGTGTGTGTGTGTGTGTGTGTGACGCTGGGTTTTCCAGAAGCTATTAGACATGAGGCATGTCAGTCTGACAGCTCCTGGCACATGTGTTTGTCTGGTCCTGTGATTTAATTTTCCCAGGTTTACCTTGAGGAGGTGGGGGAGGCAGCAGAATGGATTTTTGATTTAAAGTCTGAGGGATGAAAAGGATGAGCTGATGGGTCAGAGGAAAGAAAACAAAGTCTTTCCATTCACCCCTGTGCTTCCTGGCCTGGTGCGTTGTGGCTTTATCAGCTTCTGGCCTGAGGCAGGTATGCTGGGGATTGGAGAGAGGCTGACACCCTGGGGGATGGGCTGGCCTCCGATTCCCTTTGGGTGCTGGGAGGTCTGTGAGGGCTGAGTTGCCTGGGGTGGGACTTCCCTGCTCTGTGACTCTAGCAGGGAGCAGCGTCATTTCCTGGACACACTGTCTGAGGGGCACCTCCTGTCACTTTTGTTTGTTTGATTTTTGTCTTCGCTCGCTCCTAGGTGGTCAAAGGAGGAAAGGGTGAACAGTGGGATGTGGGCTGGCTTCGTCTCAGCCCTCAGGGGGCTCGGGTTAAGGCGTTTGACCAGCTGCCAGAGTAGGCTTGGCGCCTTCTCCCTCCTGGTCAGACACTTCCACTTTCAGTTGTAAACGAAAAAGCAGGAAGTGGAGTCCCGAGCACGTTCAGGAGCCGGGCCGTGGACTAAAGTGGGGCCGGCAGACAGGGCAGCACTGGGGCACTCTGAGTCGGGCCATCAGTCTGCATGGATGCTCTAAGGCCACTCAGTCCCTGGAGGTCACAGGGGTGAGGGAAGAAGAACAGGGACTCACGTGCCAGAAGAACGTGGATCAGGAAGCTCCATTGCTGGAAACACTGAGGGATGCGAACCCCCTCCCAGGGTAAGGGGACTGTGCTAAGGGGGGTATTTAGCAAAGTGTCTTGGGAGCGTGAGGCAGAGGATGAGAAGGCATTCTGACCGGCAGCTTCAGTGAATCTAGAGCTTGCTGTGTCCCAGCCACGTGTCAGCACTTTCTCTCCCTGGTCTTTAGTGCCCTCCTGTAGACCCTCCTCATCAGGATTGGAGGGGGAATGGGAGTGGAAGGAGGAATATGGGCATGAGGCAGACTTCCTTCCTCCTGCCTCTCTTGGGGAGGTGAACCATAACTGAGTCCTGGTTTCCTGGGCCTGAGCATCTGCCTGAGCTCCCATGTGGGCTGCGGGTTGCCCTCCATTTTCATGGAGGATTTTGACTCCTTCCTGGGGTAAGGGCTGATGAATGAGTGGGTGATGGAATGGTTCTGGTGGAGCTGGGTCTGTTTAAGGGTAAGGGCCAACTGTTGTACCTCAGATGAACTTCAAGGATGTTCAAGGATCGAGCATTAAGAAGGGACTCCACGGTCGGTGCTTTCTGGCTTCCGTGGGTTTTAACCCTTGTGGAGGTTTGAAAAGTAGGATTGAATTGGTAGCTCCAACATGTAGGTGACTGGTGGTCTCTCACAGAGGCAGCATCTTAGAAATAATTCCATTAAACATATTTAATTTAATTTTAAAAGTAAAAGATTGATTTAATAAAAAGTAAAAAGAACAATTGGGTTTGCTCAATTGCTTTTGCTATATTACAGCATAGGAGGCATGCTCTGGTGGTTCCCTCTAATTTACAAGGGTTTGAGATGAGCACAGAATAATCTTGGAGGAGGGGTGGCATATAAAATGTGGTTGGTATCAATTGGCATGCTTGGCATAATGCAAGGAACAAAAACCTAAATAAAACAAGAGTCACAGATGCTTTTAGGACAGGCAGATCATATAGCCAAGTAAAGTAAATGGTGCATAATAAGATGTCGATGGTGAGGACTCTGGCAAAAATGCAAGGCAGGCATATCCCCGAAAAACATATTTCAATTTCTTTTTTTTTTTTTTTAATAACAAACATTAACCAGACCAAACAGAATGTATTAGCCAGGCATTTGACTTAGATCCTAACCTAAAACAGTAATCTCTCCTAGGCTATATTCTAACTCTTTGAGGACAAAAGTACCTGTAATAAAATCTATACATCATTGAGTTCCTAACTGCTAAGTATACAGTGGACCACAGATTCTGCAAGGGATGTTAGGGGGTCAGGGGCAGGGAGAGCATCAAAGGATGAATGAGCAGAGGCAAGATGAAGTCATTTATACTCCAGCTCATAGTAGATACACTTACATTTTTTCTCTTCTTCTTCTTCTTCTTCTTCTTCTTCTTCTTCTTCTTCTTCTTTTCTACTTCTTCTTCTTACATTTTTTCTCTTCTTCTTCTTCTTCTTCTTCTTCTTCTTCTTCTTCTTCTTCTTCTCCTCCTCCTCCTCCTCCTCCTCCTCCTCCTCCTCCTCCTCCTCCTCCTTCTTCTTCTTCTTCTTCTTCTTCTTCTTCTTCTTCTTCTTCTTCTTCTTCTTCTTCTTTAATCCTCACCTGTGGACACGTTCATTGATCTTAGAGAAAGAGAGAAGAAGGGAGGGAGAGAGAGAAAAAAATATCCATGTGAGAGAAAAACATTGATTGGTTGCCTTCCACCCATGCCGACTGGGAATCGAATCTGCAGCCCAGGTTATGTGCCCCAACAGGGAATCAAACCCGCAACCCTTTTGGTGCATGGGATGATATTCCAACCAACTGAGCCACCCAGTCAGGACGATACACTCACATTTAATTGAGACAATCTTATGAGGTGGATGGTTTCACCATGTTATGGTTGAGAGAGTAGGCTCAGAGAGGAGTGGCAATTTCTCCAAGGTTACAAAGCAACCAATTGTCTAATTCTAAAAGAATGCTCCATCCACTCATGTGTGGAATTAGCCTTTTTTCAGATTTCTTAAAAAATTGTATTTGTGATAAGATTTTCAAGTATGTGAACTTGGATAGGTATTAAGTTTATATATTTATTAGATATTTTTCAGATTGACATTTTTCTGGAACTATAATTATTACAGGACCATTCATTGAATATATTCTATAAGGCAGTGCTGTCCTGTTTTATGGGGCTTTTCTCATTGATATTTAAAATGATCTTGTGAATATAGAGACAGTAAAGCAACAGGCAGACTGTCAAATTACAGTGGGGAGGGGAGGAAGATCTGGGAGAGATAATAGATCAACCGAAGGACTTGTGTACATGCATATAAGTACAACCAATGGACATAAATCTCTGGGGAGGGAAGGTATGTATGGGAGGGAGGGAGGGAGGGGGGCAAAAAATCAATAAAATATATTAAAAAAAATAAAGTATGTAAGACAATAAAATAAATAAATAAATAAAAATAAATAAATAAAATTTAAAAAAATAAAATGATCTTGTGAAGTAGGTATTTTGTTTCATAGGTACAGAAACTGAGAGTTAGAAAGAAACTGGACACGGTGTGCAGAGATTGGAGCCGGACTTTGAACTCTGAAGCGTTTAGTTTTAAAGGCAATCTGTGGCTCAGTTTCTGAGAAACCAAGTTTAGTGCTTATGGGCCAAAGAATTGGAAATGGGGATAAACCCTCCTTTGACAATCCTCCGAATTTTTTCAAATTCAGAGAGGCAGACAGCAGATTGGTAGCTGATAGGGATTGGGAGGAGAGGAATAACTGCTAAATGGGTTCAGTGTTTCCTTGGGGGATGGTGAAAGTGCTTAGGACTAGATAGAAGTGGTAGTTGGCCAATATGTCAATGTTCTAAGAGCCACTGAGTGGTTCACTTTCAAATGGTTAATTTTATGTGATTTCACCTCAAAGAAGTCCTCCCACCTCCGGGCAGGGGACTTCCCAAATTAGACTTTTGGCAATATTTTAGAAACCAGGAGTGACGTGTCTACTCTTGTCTGTCTCATATGTCTGGCTAGCTATGCACTGATCCTCATTTGGGGTTCAGCTGGGGTGATTCTTGGGCAGCACCTTGCAAGGGCAACGTGTCCCCAGCTGCTGACTTTATCCATCACTGTGTACTTTCACACTCTGCTGTAAACTCCGCTGGGTCTGTTTCTCCCCTAGGTGACTATGCCCGGAGGTCAGAAATGGACCCTCCCTCCTCCTTTCCTCTGACACAGGGCCTTATATTTCCCAGGCTCTTACTTCATTCATATTAGGTTAGCAGCCCTTGTACTGTTATGGGAAGGCCATGATACCCCTCTTTTCAGGGGAGCTGGTAGCAGATATCTGGGTTCCCAGTGGTCATTCTACTTTAAGAGTTATGAGGTTGTGAAGGGCTTATAGGAGAATTCAGGCGTGGGATAGGATGAGAGGACATGGGTGGGTCGAAGTTCAGAGGTATACCATGCCCTCTCCAGCTACAAATCCCGTTTAAATAGAAATGAGGAGTTAAGACCTTTGCACATAAGTTGAAAGATGGTTATAGTATGAAGACCTTGATTATCTCTTCTCATTTGGGATGTCTCAAAATAGAACCTCTGATATTGACAATAAGTTGGAAACAGGTGAGTGGAAGGGGAGCTAGTCCACTGAGAACTCCCCATGTGCCCAACAGTGTACCAGAAGGTCCACCCAGTATCCCTTTGGAGTAGAGATTATCACCGGCCCCTTCTTATATACAGTTGAGGGAACTTACACTCAGCAACATTGTCACTGCCTGCAGGGCCACACAGCTAGTAAGTAGTAGAGCTGTTGCTTTGGTACTTGAAAAGGCAATGACCTTACAAGTTTGCCTCTGGAAAGGAGACTATGGGCAACAAAGCTTATTTGCAAATTGGATCTGGTGACTCCTGACCATTGGCCAAACCAGGTAGCGTGAGGGCTGATTCTGCAGAGAGCCCAGGTAGCAAGGTCTCTTTCACAAATTCTTGCATCACCCTGACCTTATGCTGGCAGTGGTGACGGGACCTAGCACTTTGTCCAGCCTATCTTTTTACAGGCTCTCTTATCAAATCCAGTAGACCTTTGAGACTGGGTTTCCTGACCCCAATCTTCTCATAAATCACTTGGTCAGCAACACACTTGGGGAGCTTTGGGGGTGCAAGGTATTCCTTAGGGTAGGGCTGCTGGACTGTGATTTGTGGGAAACCTGATGGCGATCTAGTTGGATTTGTCACTGCCTGTCACCAGCCTATGAATGAGTGTCTCAACAACTATTTCAGGCTACCTTCATGGACTGAGTTATTTGATCTAATAAGGAATTTTCTATTAAATACCACTCAGCTCACCTGGCCAAGGCTCTCTGGTGTTTCTGAACTGAAATGACAGTTCAGTGTGGTGTCAACACAGGCCATAGGCACTCTCATTCAGCCTTCTTTGAAGCTTTTTCTTCCTTTTTTTTTTTCCTTTTCAACTAAATCAGAAACACTCCTTCACCATCCTGTCCCCCAAATGTTCTGTTTTGGTGCCTCTAGCCATATTAGCTGCCACCTACATCTGGGTATCCCCTTCCTCGCTTCCACTGAGGTTCATCCGACCTAATGCAGTGACTGTATCCATGGAAACGGTAGAAGGGGAGATCCAGAAAACATTTGAGAAGGATGGTTCGGTGGCAGTGACCCGGGCTGGACTCATAGCTGAGGGTTTATTTGCCATTGGCGTCGTCAATAGAGTCATCATCCTTGATTGATCCTGAGAATGAGACTGTTGGCAATAAAGTCAGGGGATCTAGACCCCTGAGGGTCTAGAGCTCTATACCTTTACCCCCACCCACTTTAGTCTACACTGGTCTCTCTCTTCTCCAAATTCATGTCCCACACACTGAATCCTTCCCTAAGTATATTCAGTGTTTGATAGACTCATAAGTCCTCAAAGGGCAGGAACTGTATCTTCATAGTGTTTTTCTCCTTGCACAAGGAGATCCAAGCTCTTTCTTGGCTTTATTAAAAGTAAATTATAAGTCAATTTAAAGTGCAGAGAATAAACAAATCTTTTGCGATACACATACTTCTCCAGCCCACCAGATGCTCTCAAAACTGGGGCACATCCCATAGAGCATGTGTTTACTGCCTGGATAACTGGCTTTATTCCCTACTATGCACTCTCCATGTGCTTTCCCCATGCTGAGCACACTGCCTAGCACATAGTAGGTGTTCAGATCATCAAATGCTTGCAGAATGAGTGGACCTTGGCTTCATTCAGGTCGGGATGCTTAGCATTGTCTTTGCATGGCATGAAGCCTCTGGCTGTGGCATTTCAGAGGAGGGCTCAGCCGATTCTGCCTCCCTCTGCAATCATACATGTGACAGGTGCACATCATGTCATTGCGGGATTGAATTCTGAGACATGTTTTCTTCAACAGCTCCCCTTCCCTAGTTACCTTGCTCTGAACTTGTGCCATAATGAGCAAAGGAAGTAGGTGACTCAGGCACTGTGTAGGGCATAAGGGAATCTGAAAGTCTGGCAGCCTCTGCCTGGAAGTTCTGGAAGTTCTCATGGCCCCAGACCACAGAATTGCAGGAAGCCTCCCTGAGACCTAAACCCATTTCTCACAACCCTCCTGAGCTCTGGTTCCTGCAGCTTTTCCTGTGTGATTTGGCAGCAAAGCTAACCCTAAAGGATATGCACTGAAACCCTAACAATATATTGATGGGGTGCTTGCTGGCGGGCCAGGGCACCTGTCCCATGCCTAGCCCTCACCCTTTCTCTGTCAGCTGCCTTCCAAGTTGGAACTGTTAATGTGTGGCCTAGCAATTGGGCTAGAAAGAGCGACATGCGGGAGCTTCCTATTACTTTCCTGTGTTAATTATTGAAACTCTCACAGAATCTTTCCATGGTGTGGAAGTGACTATTGGGCCAGCCTCTGGGGTTGAATAGGGATCTCCTTCAGTAATGCTGTCTTCTTGTCCTGCCTGCCACGGTCCTGTGGAGGTGAGAAGGGCCTTTTATCCTCTGTCTTGGGCCATCCCCATGTGTGTGTGTGTGTGTGTGTGTGTGTGTGTGTGTGTGTGTGTGCTTCAGAGCAGGCTGGGTGCCAGGCCTCCAGAGGAGGAGAGCCACCTTTGCCCGGTGCCATGGCCTGCTTGGTGGGGAAGGTTACTGTAAGTCACCTGAGCAGCGTTGGTGAGTGGTTGGGAAGTTATCTGTAGGCTCATAGGTCAGGAGCTTAGGCCAGCCTCTCTCCTCAGCAGCTTGAGGCCCCGGGACTGAAATGTGATCTTTGCTCTGGTTTCTTATCTGCTAAAGAAATGAATGAAAAGAGCTCCCACCCCCAGAGCTGCTGGGGAACCTGCCTGCTCAGTGGTTGAGAGCACTGTGCTCACCAGTGCTGGGGGGAGACCGTGTGGCTTTGGTGGTGGGACAGCTGCAGGTCTAGAAACAAAGCGAGGCTGTATTCTCAGGGGTGCTGGCAGGAAATGCCGCCCCACCCCCTGAAAGGTGGTGCAACTTCCTCAGTCAGCTGCCAAAGTCCAGGGCGGGATAATTTGGAGGTGTTCACTTTATGGTTTGTTGAGGATAGCATGCATATTTCAGATCAAGTGATAAGTGATACTACTCTCAAGTGTCACTTCCCTTAGGAGACCTACTCTAACCTCCCCGATTAAAGACAACAACAAAACACAACCCTCATGAACCCTTAATCCTCCTCATTTATTTTTTTATTCCATTTTATTTTTTTATTATTACTTTTTTAAAATATATTTTATTGATTTTTTACAGAGAGGAAGGGAGAGAGCTAGAAAACTAGAAACATCGATGAGAGAGAAACATCGACCAGCTGCCTCTTGCACATCCCCTACCGGGGATGTACCCGCAACCAATGTACATGCCCTTGACCGGAATCGAACCTGGAACCTTTCAGTCCGCAGACTGACGCTCCACCGCTGAGCCAAACAGGTTTTGGCTAATTTTTTTTTATTCCATTTTAAAAAATATAATCTAAGTATTGTTTAGGCTTGTTGTCAAACTCTCCGATAAAATAAAGCCTTTCGAGGATGGGGTTTTCACTCCTGCTTCCCGTCCCCTGGAATGAGGTCTAATACATAGCCAAACACTTCAATATCTTTGGCTGATGATTGCACACTCGAAATTTCTGGAAAATCCATTCACGATTTTCCCTCTCCCATCTGTCTTTTTCTTTGAAGAGTATGCATTTAGCAACACAAAAACATGCAGATTGTCTGATCGTGGTTGTTGCTGCTTTTCTTTCTACTTTCCATATCAAGGCATGCAGATATTCTTTATTCTTTTCCATACCTGCCAAGAGTTCCACTGTATGGAAGTGTTATGAAGTATTTGGTTTCTCTCCTGTCAAGGAAGGCTCTCCTGGTCTCTGTCATTATAAGCACTTTTTCTTCCTTCCTTCCTTCCTTCCTTCCTTCCTTCCTTTTTTTGTTTGTTAATTCTCACCCAAGGATATTTTTCCCATTGATTTTTACAGAGAGTGAAAAGGGAGAGAATTGGGGCGGGGGGGGGGGGAGGAGAAGGGGAAAGAGAGAGAGAGAAAGAGAGAGGGAGAGAGAGAGAGAGAGAGAGAGAGAGAGAGAGAGAGAGAGAGAGAGAGAGATCAATTGGCTGCCTCCAGGCTGGACCTGATGAAACCTGAAATCCAGATACATGCCCTTGACCAGGAATCGAACCCGAGACCCTTCGGTGCACAGGTCAATGAGCCACATTGTCCAGGGTTATAAACACTTTATAGATTTAATGATGATGAACAGAATAGCTAATACCTGAGACTATGCATCGGGCACAGTTCTAAGCACTTTACAGGCACATTCACCCCTTTAGTCATGGGGACAGCCTTCTGAGGCAGAAATGATTACCAGTTTCCAGATTAGAAACCGCACAGTGGGGATCTACCCCTGGCCACAAAGCAGATGACCAAGCAGGGTGTGAGCCCAAGTAGTCTGACTCGCATCCTCACAGGTACCTTACACAGCCACATGTGAGACACTGGATTGAACTGGTATCTTTCTACAGGAAAAATTACTAGCAGAGTCATTAAGTGAAAGGCCACACATCCTGAATTGTGGTCAAGGGCAAGGGCCACATCTCTAAGGAGGCTGCACCAAATTTGTTTCCATGACTCACAGCACATTTTGCACTATCTCATCATGACTAACCTAAGAGGTGGGGAAAAGGCATTTCATTTAAATGTGCATTCTTTAAATTTAATTCTTTATTGTTTAAAGTATTACATATGTCTCCCTTTTCCCCCATTGACCTCTCCCTGGTCAAACCCTCCCCGCCCCCTCACCAACACATGCCCTTACCCCCTACTATCTGTGTCCTTGGGTTATGCTTATATGCATGCATACAAGTCCTTTGGTTGATCTCCCCCACCCCCTGCCTTCCCTCTGAGGTTGGATGGTCTGTTGGATACTTCTATGTCTCTCGATCAATTTTAGTACATCAGTTAATGTTATTATATTCCACAAATGAGTGAGATCATGTGATATTTATCTTTCTCTGACTGCCCTATTTCATTTAGCATGATGCTCTCCAGGTGCATCTATTAAATGTGCATTTTTAAGTGAAGTTGAATATTTTCCCCTAATTTGAAGTAACCTGTAGCTGAGATTTACTCTTCTTAAGAACCAATGCTCTACCATACCAGGCTTTTATCTGACTGTTTAAGTTTTCTGAAACAGGATCGTTGTCTCAAATTATGTTCTCTTTAATTTCTTAGTAGTGAAAAAAAGACATTGGGTACAGAAGAGTAAAGTAGTATAAGAAAATCCCTTAGTTCAGGGCTCTGAGAAAACTGGGTGAAGGAGCTTGATATAGAATGAATATCTGGTTTTTATTTATTGCATATTAAGGAGAAGGCTATCAGACCTTCCAAGTTTGCTCATAAAACGACTGGTGTGTAATATTCTAATGACCTTTTGCCATTACTTTGGAATTTGTCTAGAAATATTGACTATGTATTTAAGGACTGAGGTGGTTGTCTCCTAAATGAGGGCTGACAGGAATTTAGGAAAAATAGCAATAGAGGCTGAGTTAGCGATTTAATGCCCAGCCAATGAACCCAAACTTTCATATACAGCCTCTTCAATAACACACAGGCCCCACTGGAGTCATTATAAGTTGTGAAAACCTGTGACAGAGTCTCTAGGAGAAAGAAACTCCAAATGGAAGAATGTGTTAACTAATTGGGTGTGAGAACTTGAGGACTCTGGTCTCCCATTTAATGAGCTTTCTCTCACCACAGACTAAGCCCATACATGCAAGGAAACAGAGAAACCGATCAAATCCAAATGAGTATTCCACTTGCTAGGAGGGAGATTTTTTTTTCTAATTTCTAATTATATTTTACATCTCAATATTTCATAGAAAGTAATTAGTTCTTCATGCCTCAAAGCAAAGATAATTTTTCTTGAATTCCAGAAACCCAGGATAGCAGAATTGTTTATTTCTAGGCTGGACTTACTACTATAGTTGACTTTATTTCATAAGATTTATTCTGTAGGTTCTACCAAGTCTGAAGTTGATTGATCCTAAGTGGCTCTTGATAAGTATTAGAAATACACATATGTAATACCTTAATCAATGAAGAAGTTTTTAAAAAAGAAATACATTCTTTTTGCTCAGGAGATAGAGTGTCAGCCTGCAGACCAAAGGGTCCTGGATTTAATTCCAGTCAAGGGCACATACCTGGGTGGGGTTGCAGGCTCCTCCCCCACTTGGGCCCTGGTCAGGGCACATGCAGGAGGCAACCAATTGATATGTTTCTCTCACATCGATATTTCTCTGTCTTTTCCTCTCTTCCACTCTCTCTCTCTCTCTCAAAAAAAAAAAAAATCAATGGAAAAAAATATCATCAGATGAGGATTTAAAAGAAAAGAAAAATGAAAGAAATACATTCTCTTCACCACCCACTACCCTTACCCCACTACTTTGCCAAAATATTTACTTGGGAGTACCTATGTCAAGATTCCCAGAATGACTTGCGATGATCTAACTTGGGGAGTTTGGGGAAGTTTTACTAAGGAAAAAATGGGTCCACTAAAAGTATTTAGAACAGACAATTCTGAACCAGAAAACTGGCCATTTATTTAGCAACCACTCATTGAAAGTTTACTGTGTTGTGTGCCAGGCACAGAGCAGGCACTGGAGGCACTGCAGTGAACAGAAGAATCCCTGTTCCAATTAGAACATCAGTTCTGTAGGGTCAATAGATGATAGGGGGCCAGGACTATTTTGGAGAGCAACAGTGTCACAGGAAAGAGAGCAAGGTTCATGGTAGTGACTGGGGTAAAAGGGGCAATATTTAATAGTGCGATCAGAGCAAACCTCTGAGGAAGTGGCATTTGAGTTGAGACCAGGCCTATAAGCTGTATGTGAACATTGTAGATCTGGGGAACAGTGCTCCAGGCCAAGGGAAGAGTAAATGCAGAGATTCTAAGGTAGAAATGAACTTATGGTTGATCAAAATGTGAATGTTAGGGTAGAAGGGGCCATTCAGGGATTTCATTCAAAGAAAAATACAAGTAATGAAGAAATACTGTCTTAAATCCACAAAGAAGCAAAATCCAAAGCTGAATATGTGGTGGTCATAACCTAGACACCAAGGCTGGCCCTGGGAGCTTGCAAGCAGAAGGGGTCTTTCAGCTAGCTCAGGAATTAAACAGGATAGGTGCCCAAAGATGAGCGACATGGCTATGGCCATCCATACCACCAGACAATGGAAAGCCCTGGAATAAATCAAGGGGAATGCTGGGGGCAAATTGGCATCCAGGGGTGTGGGTCAGAGGCATATCACTGTGACCACATCAGAAGTGGAGGAAGCTTCCCACTTGGGACCATCCTGATGTGCACTGTGGCTCACCCTACCATCTTCAGATAATTTGGAATAGGAACCCACGGATACAGCAAAGCAAAGCACAACTCTCTTTCCTCTTTTCTTTACCTCTATTGCACTTCTTTCTACCCTCACTTTCCCAACTAGGAGTGCCGTGAAGGGAAGAGGAAATGCTATCTCACCAGCTGCTTGTAGGGCATTCTGTGAAGTGGCCAAAACAGAATTGTCATTTGAGTGACACAGGACACATGATGGAAGCAATGGTGGCTTTCCCCTCATTCATTTGGGCACATATGTGTTAACAAATTCTAAAGGTTTGAATGGTTACCCAAGCTTCCCAGTCAGGATGGTGTAACTCAACCTGAAGATCTTGCCTTCTCTCAGACTCTGTTTCTCCCGTTTATAGTGAGAGTTACATGGTAAGGGCACAAATCCTCTCTAGCGGTAGGTAGCATTACAAGGTTAAACATACATGTTTTGTGCATTAAAAAAAACACCTGTCAAGATAGTGAAAAGACTGCAGAATGGGAGAAAATGTTAGAGAACCATAAAGGTCTCTTACAACTCAAAAACAAAAGGCAACCAATTTAAAAATGGGCAAAGGACTGGATTAGACATTTCTTTACAGAAGAAAGGCAAATGGCCAATAAGCAAATGAAAAGATGGGATAATTTAGCAGCCATACGAAGGGATGAAGAACTGATACATAACATGGATGAATATTTTATTTTTGTTGTTGACACTATTACAGATGTCCCACTTTGCCCACCTCTACCCAGCCCCCGCCCCGCAGGCCTTCACAACATATCTGTCTGTGTCTACGGCCTATGCATATATGCATATATGTTCTTTGGTTAATCTCTTCCAGTTCCCCCCGCTAACACCTCTCTTTTCTGAAGTCTGTCAGTGTGTAACATTGATAAATCTTGAAAATATTATACTGAGTAAAAGAAATCACACACAAAGAGTCACATATTATATAATGTCATTTCTATGAAATATTCAGAATTAGCCAATCAATACAAGCAGAAAGTAAATTTGAGGTTGCGAAGATCTTGGAGAAGAAGAGAATGGGGAGTGAATGCTTAATGTATTACAGGATGTCCTTTCTGGGGTAATAGCAATGTTTTGGGATTTATTAGAGGTGATGGTTGTACAATGTTATGAATGAATTAAATTTTCCTAAATTGTACATTTAAAAATGATTAATCCTGCTATACAAATTCTACCTCAATTTTTAAAAATGTGAGAAGGCAGGGAGGGACAGCTGAAAGTCTGAGCATATCCTATTTGAATTGGATGCCAGGTCAGTAATAGGAAAGCACACTATTGCAATTGACACACAGATATATCCTTCAGCGGCTTCGGAAATCCATTGCAGGCAAGGTGCTTTTATTCTCCAAAAACCGGTCTTGGCATTCATAAACACCTCCCTTGTTTGTGAGGAAGTCGTCTGTCCTTTTTTTTTTTTGGCATTTTGTCATTTGTGGGCAGTATGACTGGAATATGTCTAAGAGAAGTGCTCATTGGCGGACCACAATCCAGGTTAAACCACAGATGTTTTTGTTAATCCCGAATTGGACACTTACCGTTTGAGCCAAGAGTTAAAATGTGGGTTTCATAAAAACCCAGTGTTCCAGATTTTCTAGGGAGAAAAAAAATCTGACCATCTGGTGACTTCAAGCTGATAACAACTACATGATAATAATCAGTCAAGGTTAATAACAGATGCTGCCTTTCTCTATCTATCTATCTATCTCACCCTATCCCTCTTCATCTTCCTCTCCCTCTCCCTTAGCTCTCTTTCTCCCTGTTCCCTCTTTCTCCCCTCTCCCTTTAGGCTACCTGCCAGGCTATTGGCCCTCCCTCCCCCTCCCATACTGCCACAACTGGGCATAAATCACCTTTAGACCCTCTTTAAAGCTGTTGTTTGCCAAGTCTCCCACTGAATCTGCCATCTGTAGGAAGAGGGCAAAGTCCTCAATGCAACGTGTTCTCATAGCTGAGAAGTGGGTGGGGCAGGGGAGAGGGGTATGCAGGTGAGAACCTCTTAATTTGACAGGGGCATTGGGGCAGAGAGAAGAATCCTGGAGCACAAGACATTACGGGGCTGATGGCAATGTCCCAGGCTGAGGGGAGGGGCTGGCGGTAGGCAGGATGGGAGAAGGCAGAGCAGGCTTCTCTTCCCTTTGGCACTGCTTTCTGCTCTGTCCATTTCACAACCATCCTGGCTTGGGGTGGCCAGCCTTAGAGTTGCGTTCTAAATGGCTGGCTCTTGAACAGGTTCTGCCTGCCTCCTGGAGAGCCACTTCAGCACACAAGTCCAGGTAATGCTGGATTCCAAAAATCCCTGCTCTAAGAATCTTGGCAGGCAGTCACAATAGCACCTATTGTGAATAAGGTGGTACCTGTGGAGCCTTGCTTTTGTTTTTGCTTTGTTGTCTTTTGCATCCCCTAAACACGATGTGGAAGAAACCAAGGAGTTGGAGACTGTCATCCTATTCTCTGGAAGTTCATTTTTCCTCCATAAAATGGAGAGGGATTACTCCAAACTCAGGTGATAACCAATCAGGGGCACATAAATGATGAATGACTCAGGGTTTCTTGGGACTGTTCTCACTCCCACACACAATTCCTAAGTTTTACAGCCTTGGTTAGCACGAAGTGAGTGTGTTCCTTGATAGAAAACGTTCTGGATACCAGCTAATGGCAGCTGTCCCACAGTTTAAAGGGCGATGATGGTCTTGATCTGATAAAATATTTTATTGGACTTGCATTGGTGTCGTGATTTGAGATACTGTTCCATAGGGCACTGAAATAAACTTTGGGGGATGCATCTGAAACTTTGCTCTCACCTGTAAGCTGTCAGACAAATCCAGGCTCCTTGAAGTTGGGGCCTAATTTCTATAAAGCAAAACTGTTGTGGTTTTG
This sequence comes from Pipistrellus kuhlii, assembly GCF_014108245.1. NCBI lineage: Eukaryota > Metazoa > Chordata > Mammalia > Chiroptera > Vespertilionidae > Pipistrellus > Pipistrellus kuhlii. Next base: position 39,016,297 of record NW_023425460.1, read on the forward strand.
TAGATTTTAAGGGGGAAGCATCAATGAAAATGGTAAATGAACTTGGATAAGTCACTTTACTCCTGGGAGTTTCTATATTGTTGTCTGGAAAAATGCTACTTTAGGACATTGGTCAGGTTAAATGATTGCAAACAACTTATCCTTTTATTTGTCCAAAATCTGTGGGTCCAACACTTTGAACCGTCAAAATTCAAAACAGCAGAATTCAGGTTGAAGAAAGGTTAATTGATAAAAAGGAGCCAATCAAGAAGATAGGAGACCTAGTGGTTCCTCAAATCCATCTTCAGAAAGTACAGAGTTCAGCCGAGACTGGTTTGGCTCAATGGATAGAGCGTCGGCTTGGGGACTGAAGGGTCTCGGGTTCAATTCCGGTCAAGGGCATGTACCTTGGTTGCGGGCATATCCCCAGTAGGGGGTGTGCAAGAGGCAGCTGATTGATGACTCTCTCTCATCGACATTTCTAGCTCTCTGTCTCTCTCCCTTCCTCTCTGTACAAAATCAATAAAATATATATTTAAAAAAAAAAAAAAGTACAGAGTTCAGGCTTCTTTTATGTTGAGGGAGGGAAATGAGAGGGGCTATTTTTGTAAATGTCAATCTTTAAGCAGAATTCCTCTAATGACTACCATGTCTGTATGCAAGACAAAAGAGGAACTTTTAGTGGGAAGGCCAGGGAACAAGAAAGGCTTGAACAAGGTGGAGTCCAGTGCCTTTCATTCCGTTATAAGCTCAGTGCTTGGCATCAAGTCAGTGCTCCTATGTTTGCTGCCATTACCATTCTAATCAGTGTGAAAGCTCTGAGGCAGGAGTTGGTTCCTAGGACCTGCCCAAACTTTAGTCCCTTCTGTTAGAGTAGTTTCAAGCTGTTCCTCTTGGCTAGAAGTGACAATAAAAGATGTGTTGGAAGCAGGCTTTGTTGCTCTTGGTTTCTGTCTTTTTAAAAATGTATTTCTTTATGGATTTCAGATAGGAAGGGAGAGGGAGAGAGAGAGAGAAAAATCAATGATAGGAGAGAATCATTGATTGGCTGCCTCCTGCATGCCCCCTACTGGGAATCGAGCCCGCAACCTGGGCATGTGCCCTTGGCCAGATCGAATCTGGGACCCTTCAGTCTGCAGGCTGATGCTCTATCCACTGAGCCAAACCAGCTAGGGCTGCTCTTGGTTTCTTGAGACCTATTCCTGGCCCAAATCTCCCAGGCTCACCTGCCACCAAGTACCAGGCCCATTTTCCAGCACCCTTTCTGTCTACCTGATTCACTTGGCCTCCAATAAAAAATATTTCCTCCAGGATCTCCAGAGGACATTGGACATAGTAAACCCCTCCTGATGCTTAAAAAAAAACCAAAAAAAAAAAAAAAAACCCACACACACACACAAAAAAAAAAACCAACAGAAAGCAGTGAGCAAAGCATATCTGGCCTGCAGGAAATGTCCTTCATGTAGAGCGCTTGACTTCTAAAATCTGTGGTTTCACCTCTACAGAGGTTCCTTCTGCCATTTGGTTTATACTAGGGAAATCCAGCCAGAAGGGTTCTTCTTGACCCTCGCCTGCCGGGGCATTGGGAAGCTCTCTGCAGCACCATCCTCTGCCTACCAGCTTATGTTGGGTCCAGAAGGCTGGTTCTAGGCTTTATGGGCCAGAAATAAAAGGACAGTCATTCCTCAAAATTGTCTGGGAAATGATTAACTTTTTTCCTTTGATCCTTTCCACCTTGTGGGAGGACAGTCCAGTAGCAGCTGGGTACAGTAGAACACATTCTATTAACTTCAACATTGCTAAGGGAAACAGTGCAAAAAAAAAATTCTGCTACTAGAGAGGTCCAACCTGGGCTGTTTGGAGGAGGAGAAGCCATGTGTGTGTGTGTGTGTGTGTGTGTGTGTGTGTGTGTGTGTGTATGTGTCCTTCTGTAAACCTAGACGGATTGAGTAAAAAATATACAGTCATTTCCTCTAATTTTTTGTTTCATTCTCTCTTTTTTTTTTTTAGGCTTGCATTTCCTGCTGCTATTCACAAAGATGCTTTTTATCTTCAACTTCTTGTTTTCCCCACTTCCAACCCCGGCACTGATCTGCCTCCTGACCTGTGGAGTCGCCATCTTCCTGTGGCTCATCAACAGGCCTCACCCAGTTCATCCTGTGGTTGATCTGAACCACCAGTCCGTGGGAATCGAGGTAACTTACTTATCACCTTTCTGCGCATCAACATTGGTCAAACCCAAACTGTGTTTAACTCAAGACACTGGTATAACTCATGAAGAGAATGGGGTTGGGAAAGTAATCATTTTAGGTCAGTGATCAACATTTACACTTCTACTAATGACACATGTTCCTTTATAATAAAAAGGAAACCTCAGCTAGGTCTTAAGACACCAGTAATCCAGATCAGGGTTGTCAAACTACAACCCACAAGGAAAATACACCCTTTTTCAAATGGGACTAGCAAGGTAAGAATGGTTTTTACATTTTAAAAGGAATATGTAAAAACTAAAACAAGGAATAACTCATGTGTTCCACAAAACCTATTTACTATCTATCCTTCTGTTGTAAAAGTTTGTCAGTGTATGATCTATAGCAGTGATTTTGAACTAGTTTGGTGTAAGAATTTTTTTTTTTTATATACCATACCTGATTGTTTAGTCAGTGGCACAGACCTCTTTTCCTTTAGATTATTAAAAAAAAAAAAATGACAACAGCCAACAATAGCCATTCAGAGTGAATGAATCCAGATTATACCTATATTTTTTATCAGATCAGCCAAAAAAATATATTTTTAGTAATTAGTTTATGTGTGCCATGAGATGAAAAAGGTTTAAAATGGCTGATCTAGATGACAGATTCGGGGTTAGAAGAATATTTTTATTGAGATACCCAATGTCTGAAAAAGGAATGTGAGTTATTTAGTTAAATTCCAGCTTTGAGTTAATATTCATTCTTAAAGAGGCAGATGTTGAACTTTTTCCTTCAATTCCCCCAACTTTCAGTAAATCATACAGCTTCTTATATCACTGAGCAAAGGGAAAGCTCTAAGAATGTTCTCTGCGTCATTTTTCATCCTCAACCCTTTTCAAAGAAAGAAAGCATTCCCCTTCCTTTGTAAAGCTAACTCCCTTCTGATCTTTTATTGAACATCTTTCCTCTATGTGGGGTTCTTATTCAGAGTTAGCTGCACTGCCCACCACTTTCCCTTTTACTCTGGTGTGTTTGTATGTCCTTCATTGATAGTGTCCACTCACATTGATCCTGCCACTTCAGGCTACCATCTCCTTCCACTCCTTCCTTTTTTCCACCAGAGTTCTTTAAGAGTAGTCTGTTGATTTCCTCATTTAAACTTCAACCCACTGATGTCAGACCTTTACTACTACTATCTCCCCAAGCTTCCCTGGGTCACTCATAATCTAATTTCCAAATTCAGTGGTTTCTCCTTCAACCTTCCTCTCAATTGATTTGGGACTTCTTTTTTACAACTTCCATTTTTGCCTTTCATATAAACCTTCAACAAAATTTCTTTCTAATTCCAAGACAGCTTTTCTTTGCCTCTGAGGTTGTTTTCTCCTCTCAGCCTAGAGTTTCAGCATCACCATCTCCATTCCTATAAAGCAGGGGTTGGCAAGCATGTTCTGTGAAGGCCAGACAGTTCAGGCTTGGCAGGCCATATGAGATCTCTGTTGCAACTACTCAACTCCATTGTTGTAGCGTGAAAGTATCAGACAATATGTAATTGAATGAACATGGCTCTGTTCAAATAAAACTTTATTTGTAAAAGCAGGTTCAGGCCAGATGTGAGCCCAAATCAAAGTCTGCCATTCCCTGCTTTAATTCCTCATACCTGAGAAAACCTTTCCTCTCCTGTGACTTGGCAATATACCTAAAAGTTTCTGACACCCAAATCTGACTTTCAAGTTCTTACCTTTCTCCTGAATTCCAGTCCACCTCAGTGACACTCAAGGTCAAAAAGTATCTTTATTGAATATCTTCTCCCTAAACACACACACACACACACACACACACACACACACACACACCATAACCTTTCCTGTTTCCCTTCCTGCTCCATCTTAGTTAAATGCATCTCTTCTTATCCAGTTGCCGAATGTTGAATCCTAATCACTTTTCTTTGTTCCTTCTTCCTCAGCCCATCTATGAAAACAGATGGCAAGACCCTATCTTCCTTCACTAGACAAGAAACTTTTTTTTTTAACCTCTTTACTTAAAGCTCTAGACAAGTCAGAGTTCTTGTATTAGCCTGCACTGGATTGGCCCCTTTCTTATGCTTATTTAATTGATGCCTAGTTCTCTCTAGACTAACTTTCATGAGGGTTGGACCATGCCTGTAACTCCAGTGCACTCCAACATCCAAGATCCACATGAAGCCCCGGAGTTCCAGCTGCCATTTCTAAACATATCCCTAGCCACTCCCTCTTTCTCAAATACCCTGTTCTCTGGCTGCCCACTGGGATCTGCCGTGTGTTTTCTTGCCCCTGTGTCTTTGTTCACGCTGTTCCTTCACTCTGAATGAATCATTCCTTCTCTCCCCTCTATCAATCTATACCTTCTTGTTAATTGCTTGCTTATCTTTAAAGTTTCCATTGAAATATCATTTCTTCTCTGTAGCCTTTTTACTTAATACAGAATTGGTTGCTTCATTAGTTTCCCCAAAACATATATTTTACTTCAGCATGTACAGCACAGTATTATATTTGTGTGTTTTTCCTTATTATCCCATAATGACTCCAAAAATTTTCACTTATGAGGTGCTCATGGTCAGCAGTTTTGTCTTAACTTACATTGCAACTATAGTGTCTAGAATACAGTATGCATTTCATAGATGTTTAAACTTGGTATGGATTTTTAAAGGATAAAACTTACAGTATTATATAGATCATTTCAAAGAGAGGTTGTAGGATCAAAACCAGTAGCTCTTAATGCTGTGACCTAAAATAGAAGTTCTCTGTAGGCTGTAACAGACACTCAATAGGGCTAGGTTTTCCTGTGGAGATATAAGGTAAAACAAAACAAAGCCCAATAAAAAGAACCTATATTATCATTTCTCATGTGTGTTGTTTGTGTGTGTGTGTGTTCTTAGAAGGATGATGGGAGATAGCCCATAAAATAACTGTGATAGTCTCTGGGTTTCTATGATGTAGAGACTTCAATTTTGAGATTTAAAGACTTGATTGATCGAATAGGATTGGGTTAGGGGCGGTAATCTCTGTAATCTCAGTGGTCAGCATTTACATTCCCTTCTATTCAATTCATGAGGATTTGGAAAGGGTGGTGAGAGACTCCGGCTTGCCCTAAATTTGACCTTATGTCTTAGGGAGGAGCACGGAAGAATGCTCGCCAGAAGAGCAATGAACTGCTAAGCTACTACTTCTCAGATGCCAAGACGATGTATGAAGTTTTTAAAAGAGGACTTGCTGTGTCTGGTAAGCCTGGCAGTCTCACCTTGCCTGTGAGAAGACTCAGATTGGGGTCTTGTTCTCTAACTGCTTCCCTGTCTCACTTCTAATAATCTAGTTGTGGTCTGGGTAGAATCCCTACATATGAAATGCAAGGTATTATTCATAAGCAGTGTTAGAGAAGATGCAGGAATCAGAAAATCACAGTATCAGGAAGCAATGCAGGACATTGGGTTTGAAATCCAGTCCTTCCATTTCTAGCTTTGTGACCTTGCACAACCCACTTTGCCTCTCTGAATCTGTCCCTCACAACACAAGAACTTCCCTGCAAGATGTTAAACAGTCAACAATAATGTGTATGAAAGTATTTTAATGAACTCACTAGTACATTAGTACATATTTGTTTAGGAATGCGCTTTTCATAAATGCAATTCTCCAGATGCAGGATGTGAGCCAGAATTAGCATTTAGGCCTCCTGGCTTCTGACCTTGTCCTGACCCCAATACTACACTACTGCTCCTCTTGGAATCACAGGCAGCAATTATCTTTTGAACTTTCTTAGAAACTGTGCCACATGGGCCTTGGTAGGTTCACCTGGGATGTATGAAGCCTCAGCACTTACATCTTTTATCATTGCACACAATGCTAGGTGCACTGGTTTCCTTTACAAGCTATTGGCTTTTAGCCCTGCCTATATCTTTTTTCTTTGGGGTGACATTCTGCCAAGCATAAGTTTGTCTACATGACTTCTTATCCCTCCCTTCTCTTCTACCTTTAGCTTTGACTCTGATGTTTAACAGTCAGCTCCTATCAAGTGCTAATTATGCAATAGGCATCACTCATCTAATATCTACTAATCTTCCCTAAACTCAGGAATTAGCTACTACCTTCCTCACTTTTTAAAACGAAAAACCAGAGCCTCGGAGATCCAGACATTCTGAAGATGACAGAACTACAAAAATACTTCATTTAGATATTTCTTTCAATACCAAATTAAAACCAAACTGATAAAGTTAAAAAGGCACCTCCTGTCAGCATACAGGAGCGACCTGGCCTGGCTATTTCCTCAGAGAAATGACACTTCTGATCCCTATTGGGGTTGAATACATCAACCCTAACATATACTTTTCACCTCTACCCAGAATAAACGGCCACTGTTGAGAATCACCTGTGAGTAATGTTTAAAATGAACTCCTCTGGCTCCACCTTATTAAACTGAATCAGAATTCCAGATAGTGAGGCCTAACAATCTGAATTTTAACAACGCCTGGCTGTGGGGAGAGGTTTACATGCCGACGTTTCGACTCTACCCAGTTCAGGCCAGTTATTTTGCCCAGTTGTTAATGAGTGGACTCTTTCTAGATAGCCACGCCTTAAAACAGATCTGAGTTGGGTGATTTAATCACAGGCTAGGCTACTGCCTGATTAGGACTTGGGCTAATTAGACTGAAGCTGATTAGGACATAGAGTTTAATGAGACCTCGGTGGGTGTCCCTTTGGGCCAATTATTTGACTTGTTCCTCGACCGTGGGCCTCTGCTAGAATTTTCACCTATAGGGAAGTGACAAGGTGATGCAGGGCAGTTTTTCCCCACACTCATCAGCTCTGCCACCTACTGAGTGAGCTTGAAGAAGGTCTCCTGGGCCTTTCTGACTCTCAGGACCTTGGGGATAACAAGTTGCAAAGACCAAGTGAGCAGATGTGCTTAGCATGGAGTAAGCGTTCCACAAATGGTAGCTATCCCTAGTAATTCATGTCTGTGCTATTTCATTGGTAGACCACTGAGGCACACACTCGGGCTGAGCACCTCACAGCACAGGACTTGCCGGGGTTCATGGAAAATTCCAGTCTGGATTTGACTTCTTGAGCTTTTCTGCAGCTGTTTCAGCAGGAAGAAAAAGTACTAACGCTTCCTGTGGACAGTCTCTTCACTTCTTTTTATATCTTTCTAATCAGAGCAGCTATCTCTTTCCTGCTTTCTTTCCTTTTTCCTCTGTCACTTAGTCTGGAAATTTACGTATTTACCTCTGGATTCCTAGTAACCCTCTCTCTGAATGCTTCCTTTTGTCAAGACCTGAATCTCTCACAGCAGAGCCTCTGTGTCCAATTCCTGTCCCTTGTACTTTTCTATTTATAACTTGGTCTCATTTCGGCCTTTCAGGCTTCTTCCTGAGCCTCGTATCAACTTCCAAGGCTCCTGTGACTGAGCCTCAGCAATTCAGAAGACATTCTCCTGTAAACAGGCAAAGCACATGAACAGATGACAGTAAACAAAGTTCAACAAACAGGGGAAAGGTCCCACTTGACTCACGGTTAAAGATATGTAGACTAAAGTAATAATTTCTTAAATCTATCAACCCACAAAACATGTTTTAAAAGGTGCTATGTAGTGTCTATGACTTGAAATGTTGCTGGTGGGGAAAAGCAAATTGTCACAATGGGGTGTAGAAGCACTGTGGTGATAAGTATAAGAACCCTGAGCCAATTCAACCTCCCTCAGCTCCCAACGCAGTCATTTCATTCTTAGGAACTCTGTTCTAAGAAAATGCACTGAAGTTGAAATGATTAATTTGAAAATATTTTCCATTGGATTATTTAAGGTGTCAAACCTAGAAACAATCTTAATAGTCACAATGAGAGAAGTAAACCAAAGTGGAACCCTTTGTCATTTGGCCAAAATAAGGCCACTAAAATCTCTACAGAGAATAAGTAATGACATGGAAATGTTTATATCAAACAGGGAAAGGAAGCAGGACAAACACACACACACACACACACACACACACACACACACACACACACAATAACTTTATAGAATATGCAAAGGAACTATGAAAATAATATTACTATTAACAATGGTGTTTATGTGACATTATTAACAGCTCATATTTTGATTTTTTTTCTGTATTTTTATGAGGATACTTTTTTATTATAGGGAAGATCAGTTCAAGATTATCTATTTCAGCTATGTTTACTTGTAAACTTTTACTGGTTCATGTTATGTGGGCTAGTCAGTATTCATGGCTTTCTCTGAATGCCTGTTACCATGGGGATCACATATTCCAACACTGAGCCACCCTGTTCTATAGAATTTCCTATATCTTTCAAATGTAGTTTATTTTTGAGAACTGAGTATTTAATTGCCTTTGAATTTCCTTGACACAAAAGAGGAGTTCATATTCTAACTAGATTTATAATATGTGGTTTGTCTCTTCCTAATTCCCTTTTACCTTCTCTGGTCCAAAGGACTTGCAAATGAAACTAATCTTTTAATGTTATGTTTTTAGACAATGGGCCTTGCTTGGGATACAGAAAACCAAACCAGCCCTACAGATGGCTGTCCTACAAGCAGGTAAGTGAGGCCCATGTTTGGGATAGATTCTTTTGCTAATGTGATATGCCAAGCTAATGGTCTCCTTTTGGCTTTGACTGATTTCCTCCCTTCCCCTCTTTTTTTTCTCCCTTTTGTAGGTGTCTGATCGAGCAGAGTATCTGGGATCCTGTCTCTTGTATAAAGGATATAAGCCATCACAGGACCAGTTTGTTGGCATCTTTGCTCAGAACAGGCCAGAGGTAACCACGTTGAAATTAACTCAAGAAAATGAGTCAGGGCTAAGCCCACCCCTAACCCAGCTCTCTGACAATTATTGATAACTTACCAAAGCTATTTAAAGATCTCATGTTCTGTCAATATTCTTCCCCTTGAGAGAATTACAGCTCTGGGACTCCTTAATTCCTAAGTGTGTAGTGCTCTAAGCTAGGTGACTGGACTTCTCTTATTTCCCAGCTCATTAAGAGTCATTTTAAGGCAGCTTGTTTGTTGCATGATGAAAATGAGGCAGTTGAAAGGTACTGGCCAATAAGAGTTTGAGGCTGTTCTAGAAGAGGACATATTCATATCAGAATTGGAACGTGCATGTTGTACCAAGTAAACCAAGGCATCCATTGCTTTGGAGACTGGCCATTGAAAGCCGATTTTAGACATTACAATGATTGGAATTAATTTGTTGCACCAAGCCTCAATGAGGAATTAAACCTAGTGGATTAGCCTGCTAGGGCTGCCATAACAAAATACCAGCAACTGATGATTTAAACCACAGAACTATATTTTCTCACACTTCTGGAGGCTGGAAGTCCAAGATGGACCTGTCAGCCAGTTTGGTTTCTCCTGGGGCCTCTCTTTTTGGCTTGCAATTGGCTGCCTTCTCATTGTGTCCTCACATGACCTTTCCTGTCATCCCAGATGTCTCTTCCTCTTAGAAGGACACTCGCTATGTTGTATTAGAACTCATTTAACCTTGATCACCTTCTTGGTTTAATTGGGACAATATGAGTGGCATTGGGGGTTAGGGCTGCAATTCAGCCCATGGCATCTAGACTCATTTTCTGTCCCTTTTCATGCTTCCAGGTGTGTATACATTGACATCATGCTATCCCACCCCTGTTCATTTCCTGAATGCATTCTCTGCTTCCCCTTCCACAACCAAAACGTAACAGTCCTTCAAATCCCTGTGCCCAATTTTCACCACTTTTCCCAAAGGAGCCCCAGATAGCCTTTACCTCACCCCTGAACATGACCTCTGCCTCCTTGAAACTCCCTCATGCTTTCCATAGCTCCTATGGACAGAACTTATCACACTCTACCTTTGTATCCTGGTCCACCTTTGTATTATAGTTAGCTCTGTGCCTCTTACCTCCTTTGTTTAACTGAACTTTGAGGCATTAGCTATGATAGTCTCTAAGGCCCTACAGTGATTTGTTAAAAACGCAAAAAAGCCGGTTTGGCTCAGTGGATAGAGCGTCGGTCTGCAGACTGAAAGGACCCAGGTTCGATTCCGGTCAAGGGCTTATACATTGGTTATACAAGGGCTTATACAACTGGTCGATCTTTCTCTCTCATCAATGTTTCTAGCTCTCTATCCCTCTCCCTTTCTCTCTGTAAAAAATTAATAAAATATATTAAAAATTAAAATAAATAAATAAAACCACAAAATAACCATAAAATCATTTGTTGGCTAAACGACTAAGTTAATACTTTTTCCTCTTCAAAGTGCTTTCTTGTCCTCACTTGACCTTCTCTCCATGCAGTGGATCATCTCTGAGTTAGCTTGCTACACGTACTCCATGGTAGCTGTGCCCCTGTATGACACCTTGGGAGCAGAAGCCGTCATATACATCATCAACAAGGGTAAGACTTGGCTATTCCATCACACTGCTTCTTTCTTAAAGCTGAGTAATTCCTCAAGAGCTGCTTTTGTTAGCAGACTTGGAATGCTGTGGCCAGAAAAATGCTCACATCTGCTGTCATGTAGTACCTACATACAATTTACAGGGAAGTTACAAAAAAGCCCATAAGGCAGGGATGTGCACAGATAGAGGAGCCAATGGAATGTTTTAGGGTGGCATAGTATGACAATGTAGTGTAGAGGACTGGGCTATTTACTTTGGCCTCACTGGAGACAAGGCCAGAGTGGATGACTAATAACTGTGAAACTTCCAGTCTAAGTTCCTATTCTTGTCAGTGTAAGTCAGAACAGCTAACCAATGTTTGTACTAAGTCTGTAGAAAAAAACTACCAGTCTCAAACAAGTACAAGTTCAATGGCCTTCCACATATCCAAAATGTTACTTTCTGTCACAGAAATAGTAGATTAAGGAGACGATCCACTTGAACTGTAGACACAATCAGGAGGTTGCTATTTGTGTAAATTCGTATCAAAGCACAGGCTAGCGTTTAAAATCATAAAATGCTTGTCTGCTACGATGCCATCTTCCCCTTCTTTTCCCTTCTATCCTCATTACTCCTCCCCCAAATAAAACACATTGGCAGGACCACACCTAAGCCATTCAAGAGTCCTCTGCGTTCTTAAGCAGAAGGAATTTTGTGGCTTCTCTGGAGACTAAACTCAGTTGGCAGCACACATGGAAACTCTGCTTCTGCTTTACTTAAGCTCCTTTGTTATCAATGGAATGTTTTAGATGTTATGCATTACCATCGGATCTGCTTTAGGGGATCCACTGGCTTTAAAATTTTCAAAAATCCCTTCCTCCTCACAAGGCATCAGGTACATAGCAGAGCAGGAAGATGACCTCTGGATGTGTTTCTGCTTTCAGCTGATATTGCCATGGTGATCTGTGATACACCCAAAAAGGCAGCAGATCTGTTAGAAAATGTGGAGAAGGGCCTCACTCCAGGCCTGAAACTGATCATCCTCATGAATCCCTTCGAGGATGACCTGAAGCAAAGAGGGGAGAAGATCGGAGTTGAGCTATTATCCTTCTGGGATGCTGAGGTAATGGTCTGAGACACAACTCAACTCCAAGGCTGGCCTGACGCCATGGGCACCTGGTGTCATCTACTTGGCCTGACATCTCCACAAGTGTGCAGGCTGTCATTCCCCATGGGTGGCAGGACAGGAGTAAATTAGACTCATGCTGTGAAGCTTTGAAAACAATTGCTTCAGGACAACTCAGAAACCATGCCAGGGGAGGCGAAAGGTCTGTGGCCAGCATGCGCAGAGTTCTAAGTAGTGGATTTATAAGTTTGATGGTTGGTGGTAGTTAAGGATATGGTCCTGGAACAAGTTGAGGTAAATTATTCTGTATCTCCCTTTCCCCTTCTGTAAAATGAGGATAATATAGTCTCCATCTCACAGAGATGTTAAAGAGTTAATTAGTTAATCCTATATAATAAAAGGCTAATATGCAAATCAACCGAATGGCAGAATGACCGGTCACTATGATGCTCACTGACCACAAGGGGGCAGACACTTAACATAGGAGCTGCCCCCTGGTGGATCAGTGTGATCCCACAGGGGGAGCACTGCTCAACCAGAAGTCCTGAGCTAGGCTCATGACTGGCAAGAGCAGTGGCACTGTTGGGAGCCTCCCCTGCGTTCGTGGCAGCACTAAGGATGTTTGACTGATGGCTCCCAGACTGGGAGAGGGTGAAGGCTGGGCTGAGGGACCCCCACCTCCCAAGTGCACAAATTTCATGCACCAGGCCTCTAGTATTGATATAGACAACTCAGGAAAATGACTGGTATGTAGTAAGCCTGGAAATGTCAACTAAACATATTATTAAAAAAATATTTAGCAATAGTCCTAGATGATTAAACCTCTGAGTATGGTGGGAAGTTTAGACATTTAGAGTCTTCCCTCTTAAGGTATTTAATCTAGACCTTATGCTTTTCCATAGGGCTTCTGAGCCTGACCCAAGATGAAATTTTGGTTATATTCCCATAGATGTGTCCTCATGGAAAAGGGAGAGGGCTGTATTTGTCATGAGTCTATCCAACTCAACTTATGCCTTTCTCTCTTGTAGAATATAGGCAAAGAGAATTTCAGAAAACCCGTGGTAAGTTTCTTCTGCCTAAATTTGAATCTTGAATATTTAACTCCCAAAGTTCATGGTAAACTAAGCTCTTGTGCTTTCTCCTCCAGCCTCCTGAACCAGAAGACCTGGGCATTGTCTGCTTTACCAGTGGGACCACAGGTCAGTGCCCATAAATCTGTGCTAACACTTCAGGTCAGCCAAAAACATGGCTTGAGTCACTGACCACTGGTAGGGGCTCACCACCTAAGGCTTGAGTGCAGATACCCAAATAGAAAACTGTAAGCATAAGTAGATAAACTTCATTGAACATACTGGGAGGAATTTATATGTTATGAATTTCAGGGGTCTTAAAGATGGCATCATAAAGCCGAACTTCTTCCCCAACCCACCACACCCTCAATTTGACACCACTAGAATGGCCATTCAATCAAGATATCCCAGTGATAGTTCTACAAAGATCACTGTGCACCCCACCTCCTCCTGATACCTACATACCTATTAGAACTCTTAATAGCTTTTCATGTGGACCATGAGGACCTACCATAATACCCATTCCATCTGCCCAGTTTATAAAGTGATAGCTAGATAACATTGTTAGATCTGAAGTCTTCAACATAAAACCAGCACAAGGGACAGGGAGGTTACTTGGAATTTTCTTTTCAACTGTGTTGCTATCTGAGCTATGGCTGTGGCCTGTGTGAGGGTAGAAGGCTGGCAGCAGTAGAATCTCCAGGGGGAACATTAACCATTCACAAACAGAGTCATATACCTCTTGTACAAATACTCAATCAGACACCCCCTAGCCATCAGTCAGACAGGAGAAGCTCTTGCCTCTTTGGAATAGAACCAATTGAATGTCACTTCTTGTTTCAAGGCCAAAGGTAACCTATTCGCTACATAAAGGATCTTTATCTCCATCTGTTGCTTCCTACAGGTGACCCCAAGGGAGCCATGCTAACCCATCAAAATGTTGTTTCAAATGCTTCAGCTTTCCTCAAATGTGTGGAGGTGAGTGGTCGTTTGAAAAAGAGGTCCTCATTAGAATGTGTCTCTTTCATGAGATTTTAATCTTGAAGCTAGAGGAGTCAGAAAAGTAAAAAACAACAAACGCAAGTTAAAGGCCTGAGTGTGGACAAAGACGTGTGTATCTTTGTGTGGAGGGCTGTGTATTTTCAAGCAATGCTCTTTGAGGATCTCTGCAAACCACTACCCCAGCGCAGTCCAGGGCTCCTCTACCAGTTCTGCAGGGTACCCCCTGCACGCCTATATGGGGCACTCATGGAAGAAAGTAGTTTAAAAAAATTATTTTAAATTTTAAATGAGATGTAACTGACGCCTAACATTATAACAGTTTCAGGTGCACAATGTAATGATTCAATATTTATATGTATTGCAAAATGATCCTCATAGAAGGTCTAGTTAACATCCACACCACACATAGTTACAAATTCTTTTTTCTTGTGATGAGAATTTCTAAGATCAACTCTCTCAGCAACTTTCGAATATACAATAGAGTATTATTAACTATAGTTAACGGGTAGTTCTTGAATCTCTTTGGGAAAGAAGGTTGGCATTAGTCTGATTTTGTCTCTCCTCTCTTCCCGATCTGTAGGAATCCTTTGCACCCACCCCCGAGGATGTGAGCATATCCTACCTCCCCTTGGCTCACATGTTTGAGAGGGTTGTACAGGTGAGTACCCCACAGCCCTAGCAGGTATGTGGGAAGGGAGTGCTGACTTGCTTAGTCCCGCCTTTGTTCCAAAGACAGGTACCCAGCATTTACAGTCCTTTCTTTAAAGTAAAGGGCACAGACAGGGAGTGGGCCTAGCTAAGTCTAAATCCCAGCATTCCCCTGCCTCCCTGTGGTGCCTTTCTCCACTAAGTCACCTTGCTTCTGCCTTCACACGGTGCCTGCGAGTCAAGCGAGGTCAGAGCCAGGAGCTTACCCGTCAACTCTTCATTCTGACCTGGGATAAGAGATGTTTTTCTTTTTTCTAATCTTATTTTGGTCTCAAATTTTTAAAATATCAAGGATTAGAGAAAAGGAAGTTCCTCACAGCTGGGCAGGGAAGAAGCATTTGATCCAAGTGAGATGTCCAAGACAGGGTTGTTCAGGATGTTGTGCCCTGGAGGAGGGCTGCCCCTCTATGAGTGGACTCTAGGCTGTTCAGGCTGAAGCCGATTTGAGGACTACAATAAATGCTGGTCTTTCAAAAGCACAGGTGGTGGTAGGGATGGGAAATCCTTTCTCTGATCCTTTGACTGTGAGCCCTATTCTTAAAGATTTTTTAAATACTATTAATGCATGAAATAATGAAGGAGAGATCCAGTTTCTTGGACTAAAGTGCTGATATCTGATTCATAAAATATCGATTCTAATAAGCATATTTTTTTTTAATCCTCACTTGAGAATATTTTTCCATTGGTTTTTAGAGAGAGTGGAAGGGAGAGAGAAAGAAACATTTAGAGACACACATCCAATTGGTTGCCTTTGCACATGCCCCAACCTGGGCTGGGGATCAAGCCTGCATCCTAGATACGTGCCCTTGACTGTAACCAAACTCAGGACCCTTCAGTCCCCAGGCTGATGTTCTTTCCACTGAGCCAAACCAGCAAGAGCTAATAAGCATCTTTTCTTTTCTTTTCTTTTTTTTCACACTTCAACATTTCTGAAATCAGGAGAGTCTCATAATTATAGGACAGTCTCACGATTAGTCTCTTAGTGCCATA
Organism: Pipistrellus kuhlii; assembly: GCF_014108245.1. NCBI lineage: Eukaryota > Metazoa > Chordata > Mammalia > Chiroptera > Vespertilionidae > Pipistrellus > Pipistrellus kuhlii. Next base: position 39,031,763 of record NW_023425460.1, read on the forward strand.
GACTAGGAGGCATCACCAGTGGCCAAGCCTCTTGAAGATGGGCCCCACCTGAAGGGGTCCTTTGGCTCTGAGCTCTTTCTCCGGCGTTGGTTTCAGATTGTCGTGTACTCCTGTGGAGCCAGAGTTGGGTTCTTCCAGGGAGACATTCGATTGCTGCCGGATGACATGAAGACGCTAAAGCCCACATTGTTTCCCGTGGTGCCTCGGCTCCTCAACAGGATCTACGATAAGGTACTGGCCTTGCTTCTGCCGGGCTGACCATGAGGTGAACGAACTGTCTGGCTCAGGCCTGACTGAGGCTCTTAGGGACTCTACGTTGTTAAGAATTTGTCCACTTACACCATTGCCTCCCATTCCCTACAAACATCTACTTACAGTAGGGGTGTCGAACTCAATCAGAGAAGGGGCCAAAATCTAAAATCCAGCCTAAATCGCGGGCCGAATGGTTTACTGAACAGTCATAAACTGTCATTGTGATGGAAACGCAGCGGAGTGCAGTGATGACAGCGTGGTGCGGGCCACATTGCAAGGCCTGGCGGGACGGATTTGCCCCTCGGGCCTTGTGTTTGACACATGTGACTTACAGCCATATTTATAAATGCAGTTTGAAAAACTCCTTTCCTCTGGGTGAGACCACTTGGACCTGATCTGGAGAAAGAGCTCAGTTCAGAGACTCTGATTTCATAGCACATGCATTTTATCCTCACAAAAGCACATGAGGCCTACACTTACCAATAATATCCTTAACTTATAGGTGAGAGACTGAGCCTCAGGGGTTTAATAACTTGCTCAGAGTCACTGCTAATTATGGGTTCGGGCCAGAATCGAATTGTCACATAATAGTTTTATTTTATTTTTTAAATGTATTTTTATTGACTTCGGAGAGAAAGGGAGAGGGAGAGAGAGATAGAAACATCAGTGATGAGAAAGAATCATTGATTGGATGCCTCCACACACCCTCTTCTGGGAATTGAGCCTGAAACCCCGTCATGTGCCCTTGTCCGAAATTGAACCTGGGACCCTTGAGTCCACAGGCCAACAATCTATCCACTCAGCCAAACTGGCTAGAGTTTTCATATAATTATTTTAGCTGTCATTTATCAATACTCTATTTTTCATTAGGGATTGCAAAATGGTGGTTTCTAATTCAATCATTTCTCTTTCATTCATTAGCTACGATGCTCCCATAATGGCACAACACATTTCATTCTTTTATCTGCCAATCTTCAGAATGCTGAATTGGTGCCCCAGTGATCTTTAAATCTGGCCAATGAGATTATTTTCTTTGTAATATTAAGAACTGGTGATTTGCATATTTGTATGTTTAATCTATTTCACTCATTCTTCTCAGTGTTCAAATTTTCCTATTTTGGAAGTCAGGAGTCCATTTTGGAAGTTGGGAGCCCCATCATGTTGCTCATATGTCCTTTGACAGGACCTGAGTGGTTTTTAATAGCTTTGTTGATTCCTAGCATAAGATGACTCAGGCTCATTTTGTATGATTCCTACTCAAGCCTTGGTTTGGTTGCTTTCTCCAAAGAGCTCTTAGAACTGGAATTTGAACCCAGGCAATATAATAATAGCACCAAGGCTCTTGACCTCATACCTCCATAGACATGAGAGCCTTAAGGAAACAACACAAGGCCATTCTCCACATGTTTGGCCCCTCAGATCCTAGCACTCCCCTTCATGCTTGTGAATCTCACCAGGTGTTATCTGGGGGCCTCGGTTATAGGACAGGCAGCATGTTGGTACACAGATGATCCCTAGACATTGAGAGCCCTAATTTCTATCAGACTTGCTAACAGTTCTAACAGCTCCTCATCATGCTATGAGATTATTAGATTTGGTTGTTATAATTTTTGTTCATTTGTTGGTTGGGATTTTTCCCCCCCAATTTTTGAGAGAGGGTTATTTTATAATATGGTATTAACACGCAGTTCTCTTCCGGGACTTATTTTTAAAATGCAAGACTTTATTAGGGGAGTAAGGGCATGTGCCAGGAAATGGGAGTGGCCAGGGGCAAGTCAATGGGGAAAAAAGGAGACATATGTAATACTATATGTAATACTTTAAACAATAAAAATAAATAAAAGTATATACATTTCCATTAAAAAAAAAAGTGAAAGACTTTATTAGAGTCTAAATTCCAGCTCTTTATCCAGGATTTGTTAGGGGGAGTCTTGTAAAAGTTGGGAAAAGATTTTTTTTTTAAGGCTGAGAGAGGTGTCAGGAATAACATGATGCAGGCAGCATTTTAGTGTAGGTTTTGGAGAAAGCTGGTGAAATGTTGACAAAATAATGGTACAGGCATGAGTATCTAGATTCCCAGAGCCTTGAGCACAGTTAGTATTAAGGGTGGGGATGAGCAGCTCTTTTGGCTGGAGGCCCAGAAATGGGAGTGTAAATACAGAAGGTGGATGAGAGTCAGCTTTGAATTTTGAACTGGAAAAGAACTTTGATTTCCTTGAACCTGACTTCCAGTAGGATATTGTCTCAAAAGCCAGAACACGGAGTCCAGGATATAGTATTGTAAACATGGGCACTTTATTTGGGTTGAACAGGAGAAGCTATTCTTGGGCAGGAGTGTGGTTGGTGGATTATAGAGTCATGATGAAGCCAGAATCAGGGATACTAGGAAAAGCATGTGAGTCTGAAAAACAGTGTCAGCAGTAAGTCCACGTGTATGAAATATCTAAGTAGAAAAGTCTGTTAGGTTTTGTGTGCTGTGGCTAAGGAAACTTCAGTTACAGAGAAAGTGGTATTTCTCCAAGTTTAGTGTATGGGACAGGAGGGGGAACATGGGGGCAGGTGAGAGGTGGTGCTTGTTTAAACAATCAGATTCCTGGGACCTTATTTGACCTACTAAAGCAAAAACCCTCAGGGTGCTGCCCATTGAGCTGGTTATTACCTAGTAGTTCCAAGTGACTTTGTAGATTGGTGCTGACCATCTTTTGAAGACATAATTATGTCAGTTGCTATAGTTGTTTGCCAAGGTATCCGGAGGAACTGGAGCTCTGAATTATATGTGGACATAATTCTTTGGGCTCTTTATTATTATGAGAGCTGCTTCCTTATGAAGCTAAAGGGCAACATCTCTTGCTCACAGATGAGCTTTGGTAAGTGTCTCTACTGGGTTTCCAACTAAAAGGAGTTATCACCGTGCAGGTTCAAAATTCAGCCAAGACACCCTTGAAGAAGTTCCTGTTGAAAATGGCTATTTCCAGTAAATTCGGCGAGGTGAAAAGGGGTATCATCAGACGCGACAGTTTGTGGGACAAGCTCATCTTTAGAAAGATCCAGGTAGGTTGATGGACAAGCATCTCTTTAACTGGAGATTCTTGCTTACATTCTGTATTCACTCACCATATGAGATCTCTCCTGGACAACCTTGTTTGTTACTAAAGGGAATAGGTCCAAGTTCAGAAAATGACTAGTATTTAGGTTCTAGCACTTTCTCATATATATTTTTAAGGTGGTCTGTTGAGATTATAAGTCATTTGAAGGGTCCAAAAATACAAATTATAGGAGGAAATCTTAAAAATGGAGATCTGGTCCAAGCTATAGTGGGTAGTGGTGACAATAGTTAACACTTGAAGTGCCTTCCCACAGTGCCAGGCCCTATTCTAAGTGCTCTGTAAATTACCAAGTTTAATTCTCCTAACACTAGTGGGCGGGTTACGGTTGTTCAACCCTACTTGCATTGGAGGAAAATGAAGCCAAGGGAAGAGGCTTCAGCGGGTGTTTTTGTTTCTACTGAACAGGAAAACCTGGGCGGGAAGGTGCGCATCATGGTCACTGGCGCTGCCCCCATCTCCTCTCCCGTCTTGGAGTTCCTCCGAGCGGCCCTGGGATGTCCGGTAAGCCTAGGACCTTTGAAGATAGCTTATGTCACTTTTGCAACAAATAAGGCTGTTTAAATACAATTGAAAACACAACTGAAAAGTACCAAAGAGACAGTCCACCCCTCAAAAAAATCTCAAAATCAGAAGAAAATATCTGTCTAGTCACCTCTTATGCATATAGGAACCTACATAAAGGGCATCAGGGTTCTAACATACTTGTTAAACAGTGCCCTGTTGATATTGTTCCTTGTCAAAAAAAAAAAAGGAAAAAAAGATCTACATTATTTAATGGTTTTGGAATAGTTTGGTGAATATACCTAAATAACTAGTCTCCTATTGATGGACAAGAGTTACTTACCTTTTCTTTTTGCTATTATAATCAATGAAGTGATAAGGATACCTGAATATTCGTCAGTATTGAATGCAATTATCAATTTGGGGACTAATCCTGGCAAGTAGGGGTTATCAAAACTTCCCTTTAGTAAGGTCTTGTGTTTGTGTGTGTGTCTTTATTCCTTTCTGCAAATAATATATGAGGTCTTATGATCGCAATTTTGACAGTGAAAGCCTTTGCCAATCATTTAAATCCTAGCCCATCAGATACATGAAAACCCTTCATACTGAGCATCCTTTTCTGTTACTTATTGGCACCTGTATTTCTTCCATACATCATTCTATCACTTCCTTACAGAAAAATAGGCACAGGATAATTTGATTCTCCTTCACATTGTTTTCTAAGTCCTTCAGATAGTAATAATATTTATTTTTGTTGTTTTAGAAATATTTTTTTTAGTCTTTTCTTCTATTAAAAAACTATCATTTCTTCATTGACTTGAAATGCCACATTTCCCAAAGTACAGTACAAGTTTCCATACATTGGTCTATTTCTGGACCTTTGGTTTTTGAGTAAAGCCCTGAGTTGTGATGACTTACCAGGTCAGATGTGAACTCAAGGTATAATGACATGAAGTGACCTCCAACCCTCAGAGGCCTCGCTTTTCCCCTTTTTTAAAGCACAGCCAGCTCCTGCTTTATCTTGAATTGCTCTCAAAGCCCTTCTCTGGTTTTCCCAGGTCTTTGAAGCTTACGGTCAAACAGAATGCACTGCTGGCTGTACATTTACATTACCCGGGGACTGGAAACCAGGTAGGTTCTCTGTCTGCTAGGCAGGAGGGGCAGTGGTTGGGAGAAGGGTTTTAATTGAGCTTGGACTTACGGGTTTAGATGAATGTGGCAAAAGCCAACTTGGGGGTTTCTATCCAGGCCAGATGATTTTTCAGTCTTTTCACTTTTAGAGTCAATCCGTAAGTATCTCTAAAATATTCCTGGAATGATCACAGCTGACTCAATGTGGTGTGTTTTAGGTCATGTCGGAGTTCCCCTGGCTTGCAATCATGTGAAGCTGGAAGATGTGCCAGACATGAACTACTTCTCAGTGAACGGTGAAGGAGAGGTGCGTGGGTTGCTCCCAGTAGTCATGGCAAGGCATTCGAGGTGGGGACGTTTGTATCAAGGAGAGCACCCCATTGTGAACAGGAGTGGGTTAGATTCATTTGAGATCTGGAGCAAGGCATTCAATGTTTCTGAACCTCACTTTCCTATCCACCACACTAGGGATTGCAATTGAGTGCTCTTCACACAGTAGTTGAAACCATCAGATGATATAAGGGTGGGAACAGGTGTTGGGTCAAGTACCCAGGCCTGGAGTGGTAGCCTCTGCCATTGCCATCACTTTGTACCTTCTTACCTGCAGATCTGCATCAAAGGTGTCAATGTGTTCAAAGGATATCTGAAGGACCCCGAGAAGACGGCGGAAGCCCTGGACAAAGATGGCTGGCTTCACACAGGAGATATTGGTCGCTGGCTCCCGGTGGGTGATTCTTCATAACTTTGGGGAGCATAGGCTGCAGAACTGGGGAGAACCACCTGCTTATCGACAAGCTAGGCAGAGATGCAAGTGGCATGACCAGCTGAGTTGGCATGACTCCTGTGACTTTGGCTGCAAATAAATCTATCCTGGAATAGATTTGTTTGCAGCCAAAAGAAAATTAGTTGACTTTTCCAGGAAAGGGGTGTAGTAGTCTGTGTTTTCTTTTTGTTACTTTTTAAAAAATTTTTATTGAAAAAAAGTTGTGATTTGATAACTCCATGGGCTCACACCATTTGCCTTTTATACGTTTCAAAGGGTTACATCCATTTCTTTCCACCTAATATGTAGAGACATCAAAACAAGGGGGCAAGATTTCTAAACTAGGCATGTGCAGAGGTGAGGTGTTGCCTCTCAGTGGCCTTCACTGCCTCTCTCTGTGAAATATATGGCTCCATTTTTTAAAGCTTGCTAACAAGCAAAGATAAGTAGTCTCTGCCAACCCCATCTGTTTTTCTAAAAAGAGAGGAAATAATTGCATAATTGTGATGGAGACTTAGGAGCCCTGTAGGGGATTTTTCCAAGGTCCCCTCTGAAAAGGTGCCTACTATGTGCTGGGGGAGTAACCAGATATCAAACTTCTTTCTGGCTCAATAGTCTCAAGATTTAAGTGATAGTCACAGAACATTTGGTGAACACTCTGAGAACACTGGTTCTGGTGATGACTTTCATAGATTTGAGTCTAGTAGTATCGTGCTAACTTATCTGCTTCTTTATGAGTTCTCTGCTCTAATAAGCATAAAATGTGGGAATATATTCATCCCCAAACTGGAGTTATAAAGGGCTTAGCCTTATTAATCACTTTCAGATAATGTCTGTTAGGCTGGATTGTTGGCTTATTGCTTGAGGCAGCCTTGTTGATGGTTCCAGGGCTGGTTCAGTCTACTGCCCTACTTAAGGTGTGATCATGTGGATTGTATTTAACACTTGTCCCAGTTCTGTAATTCAAATCCCTAAGAGCCTAAGCTCCTCAGACCAATGAGCTCAGAGACTGTCAAATGACCCCTGGTGGCTGGGGAGAGAGCCCTCCAGGCCCTACTTCTGTATTAACAATTATTGACTTGTTGATTAGCATTAGCACAGTAGAGCTGTTTAGCTTGCTCCTGGATCTAACAGGAGGGATACAGAAAAAGGAGTCCAGGAGGGGGAGATCTAACTTATTCCAAATTCTCTTTTCTTTTCCTTTTTTTTTTTTTTTGTAATGTATTTATATTGATTTCAGAGAAGAAGGGAGAGGGAAAGAGAGAAACATCAATGATGACAAGGAATCATTGATTGGATGCCTCCTACACACCCCTGAAAGGGGATCGAGCCTGCAACCAGGGCATGTGCCCTTGGCCAGAATCGAACCTGGAACCCTTCAGTCCGCAGGCCGATGCCCTATCCACTGAGCCAAACCAGCTAGGGCACCAGATGCTTAATAAAAAATTCTTCCTTCCCTATCTCTGGGAGTGCTGGAAATGGAGTAATTGGGCATTACATTATTGGACATTTATGGCTACAAAATTTCTTTGGCAGCAGGTCGTGGGGGCTTTTTCTCAGGGTTCCCATTGACCCTCCAAAGAGACATACAATACAGACAGGTTCTTACTGGAAGCTGCTTCCCTACCCTTTCCTCAAAACCAAGAATGAGAAGTGAAAGATGGCTCAAAAGTCTCCGGAGAAGCCAAGTTTAAAGAAGGATTTCACCAGCTTCTCCATGGACATCACCCACAGGGAACTCAGAAACACTGACACCGTCTTCTCTCTGTCTCCTATAGAATGGAACTCTGAAGATCACTGACCGTAAGAAGAACATTTTTAAGCTGGCCCAAGGAGAATACATTGCCCCAGAGAAGATAGAAAACGTGTACAGCAGGAGTGCACCAGTGCAGCAGATTTTTGTGCATGGGGAGAGCTTACGGGTAACCCGTTGTTTTAACAATAGCCCTTTCTAGGCACAGATCATGCTGATCCTGGTGGCTACCGGAATTCTGTTTTGGTGGGTTTAGGATGAGAAGATATAAACTTGTAGGACTAAAGAAATCAAGCCATATTCCAAATCTCAAAATAAGGCAATATAGAGGCAATTAATTTTTTTGAAACTAGAATGAATTCTGTAAACAAGTCTGTAGGATTGATAAACAGATAGACTTAATGGGTAGCCATTCAGTAAAAGGAGACCCAAGTGGAATAGAAGTCCTTTGGTATAAACTGTGTCATATACACAAGGCTTAAACTTAGCTTTTGGAGAGTGGGGGAGGGTTGATACGGCCAGAGGTGCTTTAAGCATAATGTTGAAACACCACTTCTTTTTAATCAATCAAATCTGAGTAGAACATTTTTTGTAAAAGGAAAATGGGGGTTTGAGTTCCAGGAGAGTTTGAGCTATCTGGTGAAGAAAGAGTAGGACACTAATTCTGCATCAGAGATCTTGGGAAATGTCTGTTTCAAAGATATGACCCTGCCTTCACTAGCCACCAGGAAACCGCTGATAATAACAATTCTCACTGGCCTTGTTTTCTCTTCATAGTCATCCTTAGTAGCAGTGGTGGTTCCTGACTCAGAAGTGCTCCCCACATTTGCAGCCAAACTTGGGGTTAAAGGCTCCTTTGAAGAACTGTGCCAAAACCAAGTAAGTCTCATGTAGCAAAACTTTATGCACCTCCCTGGGGCCCGTGGCAGGAGAGGGGAGTCCCACCAGCTTGGGCACCCATGAGCTCCCAGAGCCTTCTGTCTGGAAAGAATAGGCTTTTCCTGAACCTGTGGCAGGTGGTTGAATCTTAAACATTGATTTTATTAGATTGGAGGATAGGATGGGAAGTTTAAAAATAACAAATACTATTTTTATAGTAATACTAGAGGCCCGGTGCACAAAATTTGTGCATGGGGAAGGGGGAGGGTCCCTCACCCCAGCCTGCACCCTCTCCAATCCAGGACCACTGGATTCTAACCGCTCACTTGCCTGCCAGCCTGATCACCCCTAACCACCTCTGCCTTGGCCCTCACTACCATGGCTTTGTCCAGAAGATGTCCAGTCTACCCAGACTAATTAATATACTACCTTTTTATTAGTATAGATGTTCTTTATGCAGGAGGGAATTGGAAAATAGAAAATTTAAAAATGCCATTCAGAGAAAACCTCTTTACAATTCAGATTTCCCTTTTGAATAATATTAAGCATGAATTGTACTTGTACATACTCCCATATCCTGCTTATATCCCCAACAAACACTTGTAGGAATTTTGAGTCATTTCATGCTTACCCTTTCATGTAGGCATTTTCAAACAGCCATGCTTTAAGCCATGTTTCACATTCTTAGGTTATAAAGCAAGCCATTTTAGAAGACTTGCAGAAAATTGGGAAAGAAGGTGGCCTCAAGTCCTTTGAACAGGTATGTACTACCGATGTTCTCCTGGTCTCTCAAGTCATTCAGGAAGTTTTTAAAAAAAATATTTTATTGATTTTTTACAGAGAGGAAGAGAGAAGGATAGAGAGTTAGAAACATCAATGAGAGAGAATCATGGATCAGCTGCCTCTTGCACACCCCCTACTGGGGATGTGCCTGCAACCAAGGTACATGCCCTTGACTGGAATCGAACCTGGGACCTTTCAGTCCGCAGGCCGACGGTCTATTGGTTTCGGCAATTCAGGAAGTTTTAAAGTTGCATCGATAATGGGGTTTAAATGTACAGTGTCCAAGGAAGTGGTTGTAGATTTCAAATGTACAATTTCCCAGGAACTGGCTTTTACAGTTTATGCCATGGACCCATCAACAATAAATGGCAGTGATCTTTTGTAATTATTTGTACAGTCACTCTTTTGCTATTCATTATTCATTCCCCTTTCTCCCGACTCATCTCTTTCCCAGATTATTAGTTTGAGAATGGGTATGTGTTACTGTTCTTTCTCTTTTACCACTTCATCAACCCCATTTTTTAAAAAGTTTTTTTGTTTGTTTGTTTGTTTTTTATATATATTTTATTGATTTTGTACAGAGAGGAAGGGAGAGAGATAGAGAGATAGAAGCATCGATGAGAGAGAGTCATCGATAAGCTGCCTCTTGCACACCCCCTACTGGGGATATGCCCGCAACCAAGGTACATGCCCTTGACCGGAATCGAACTCGGGTCCCTTCAGTCCCCAAGCCGACACTCTATCCATTGAGCCAAACCGGTTTCGGCAATCCCATTTTTTTTTTTTTTTAATAAGGTGAAATATTCTGAAAGTTTCTTCACATAGCACTTAGGGGCTCTACAGAAAAATCCAAATCACTAATAAATGTTCATGTGTGTGCATGTTCTCTTCCAGGTCAAAAGCATCTATCTTCACTCAGAGCCCTTTTCCATTGAAAACGGACTCTTGACACCAACATTGAAAGCAAAGCGTGGAGAGCTTTCCAAGTATTTTCAGACCCAAATCAACAGCCTGTATGAGAACATGCAGGATTAGGTTAAGGTACTGACGTACTGATGGCTGGGAGGGGCTCTGAGGGAGCCTGCCTTGTGGGAACATGGATTAAAAACTAGCCTTACCTTCACATTGTCTTTTCTTCTGTCTGTTGTTTTACCTTCTAAATTATAACTATAGTTTTGGGGCTTTAAAAAACAGCATTGAGAGACTTATAATGCAGCTCAGGTTTTCAAGCTACTTTTATGACCATACCTTTCTTCAAAGTTTTTTCATAGTCTTTGCCCCTTCCTCACGATCTCCAGCCTGTGTACGTGACCTTCTGTGACTTCTTTCAGTAAAACTGAGCTGTCAACAGTCCCCACACGGGCTTTCCCATGCTCCGGAGACGCTTAAGTTCTGCAAAGCTGTTTCATAATTTGTTTTCTAACTACTCCACAAAACCTTTAGACTTTTCAATCAAGTCTTGACCTACCATGGCTCTCACTCTGAAAGATAGATTTCTTCCATGTACTTAGTGTGTTTGTTTGTACTGAAGATTTCTGAGCCTCTCTGGCTGTCTGACTTGGGAGAATGAAAAATTGGGCCTATGACATGTCTGAAAGAATGTTCAGGTGTTATCTTCAGGGACATGCCTGGTGACGAAATCTGTCCCTTACAGTTTGCTGCTGAGCTGGAAGCTGTGGGGGAAGGAGCTGGAACAATGTCAAGTGCACTTTCCAGCAGACGAAGTAGAGCACCGAGGAAAAACCTCCTGAACTGGGAACAGACCGGCCTGCCCAGCAGGCTTCTCCTCTGAGAGGAGACCCACTGGCCTCTTCCCCCGGGAACTCCAGCTCCTGCTCTGGTTCACCCCAGACAACATGTGTTGCTTCCACTTGTAAAGTCTTTAATTAATAAACTATTGTGGATACTTATGAGGAGGTGTGTATTTCCTCAAGAACCATGATGAGAATCAGCCTTAAACAAGGATGACTGAACATGCATGTGAGCTGGTGGCTCTCAAACATGGCCGCCCACCTGAATTACCTGGGAGTTTAGAAAGATACCACTCCTGGTGTTACCCCAAGGAGCTGACTGAAATGGTCTGGGACAGACATGGCTCTGGGGATTTTTAAAAGGTGCACAGGTGATTCTATATGCAGCCACGTTAACTACTGAAGGCAACTACTACAGAGAGGACCAGGCCTTCTTACTCCATAGCTGCGAACAACAAAACAAGTGACAGTCGAGGCCTAACTCCAAATGAGCCTGATTTGTTTTTTCCTTCACCGTCTTTGTCATACTCTAACCTTGAATGTTTCTTTCTGGCCCCTAACTGGAGTGAAAAGAACATTCCTGGTCCTTCTCCTTTTTTCTTTTTTAATGTTTATTGATTTCTGAGAGGAAGGGGGAAGGAAGGATAGAAACATCAATGATGAGAGAGTATCATTTCCCAGCTGCCTCCTGCACGCCCCACACTGGGGATCTAGCCTGAAACTGGGGCATGAGCCCTGACCAGGAATTGAACTGTGACCTTCTGGTTCATAGGTCAATACTCAAACTCTGAGCCACACTGGCCTGGGCCATCCCTGGTTTTTCTACACTCAGCTCAGAAAAGTTGGAAGAAATGTCTAGTCTTCAGTCACCAAAGGGAAGGCAGGAATTACCTTTCAGGTCCCACATGTCTAGCCCCTATTATCTTCTGACCTCCTCGTACCACCCTCGCTCATTTCTACACTCACATGTAGACTGCTGTCCTGTCCCTCAAACGGGCCAGGCACATTCCAGCCTGCAGTTCTTGTCATCTCTGCCTAAACTGAGGGACTTCCCAGAGGCACATGACTTGTCCTGTCATTTGTTTCAAATGTCACTTCCATCAGACCCTCCCACCTGCCACCTTCACATACATGACTCCATCTGACACTCTGTCTTTGACTTGTCTCCCTCCCTAGCCCTCACTAGAATGGGGCAGTTTGTTTTAATAACTGCTGAATTCCCAAGTGCCCTTCCCTTATTGTTATCTGTTACAAGTCTGACCTGCAGAGCTCTAGTTCCCTGCCTTGGGAAGAATTAATAATGAAATAGGTGACGTCTGTCATTCCACTCATGTGTTTAGATTCACCTACTTTAAGAATGCAAGTCCAGCAGCATTCTTACCACGTTCATAAGCTTCAGATTTTGAGAATCAAGTGTACATGAGCAGTTCAATATCACCCAGTTGAAAGTATCCTAGAATGCTGTGATCGCAACAGGCCATTAATGGGGTTTACTAATAGAGGCAAAGATGTATATCTTAATACTCATGATTACAGATGCCAATTATTTTTCCCATGGCTGGTAGTGCTCAGTGTTTGGAGCATGAGCCCTAGCAGCAAAGGGTCATGGGTTCGATTCCCAGTAAAGGGCAAGTACCCAGGTTGCAGGTTCAATCCCTGGCTGATGCTGGGGCACATGCAGGAGGCAACCAATTGATGTTTCTCTCTCTCTCATCCCACCTCCCTTCACTTCCACTCTCTCTAAAAGTCAATGTGAAAAATATCCTTGGGTGAAGATGAATAATAAAAATGAAAATGTAAAGATACCAATCTTGGACAGGATGGTAAAGCAGTTTTCCCATAAGGAACTAAGACGAACGTTTTCAGTCATCGAAAAGGAAAAAGATGTTTTAAGTAAAAACTATGATTTATAGAGAACATCCATTGATCTTTATTTGATTTGACAAAATAAGCATTATTAAAAGACAGTAACAAAATCTGAGCTCATCTTGAATCTGACAAATTAAGTTCTATAGTATGTAGAATATTACATAAGAAATACCAACTGAGGGGGAAACAGGACAGAAGCATCACATGCAGATGCTCCAGGAAAGGGGGAACGATATCTTCAAGTGAGGTCCATCGTGTGCAGTGCGTAGAATACCCTAGAAAAGATGCAACGGACTTACTTGGGTGAAGTGTTTTTTCCTTTTGGGGCGAGGAAGAGGTGGCCAAGAGGGGCAGAATTCAAAGGCATATGCAGAATGGCTTCTCCATTTCAAAATGTTTATAACAATATTTGGATCATGGCACTAGGGCACCTTTGAGGAAAAGAACACCTTAACCAGAGTAGGCTCATTGCATAATTCTGTAGTGATATGCACAATTTTCAAGTAATGGGGCGGACTTAAAGAATCGCTGGATTTTAACTGTGGCTATCTGTTCTTCTTCTCGCCCTCTGGGGCTTGCTCTGTCTCAGCATCACAGGGACACTTCTCCACGCAGTTTCGAGGGAACCACCCTCTGATTCTTGAGACACCTGAGAGAGAAAATTAAATTGGTGTGAAATAGTCGGGTACACTGCAATGACTTTACCAAGACCCCTAAGTCCTGTACTTCAAATTAATAAGATACTAGACTTTACATTTTCCCCTCTTTATCGTCTTTTATAAGCATAGTTTGAGTGGGGGAAAAATAAGGCTTTTAACTGCTTGCTCCTAACAAGCTAGAAACCAGGTATTTTTCCCAATTCTATTATTTGGAAAAGGAGCTAATGTGGTTCAGAACAGCCCCTAGGAGGAGTTGAGGGGAACTTCTCAATATGGGCATTCAGTTACCCATGTGTGATCGCAGGGTGTTTTTGGCAAATTGTCACACTCCATTTATGTCAGGGGTCTATCTTCCTTAGCCTTTGTGAATTTCCTTTTTAGACGTTTACTAACATATAAATGTCTTTATCAAGGTTGCCTAAGGTGTCATTGGGGATTAATTTATGTTTAACCCAGTGTTTTCAAAAGAGCATCCTAGGTTAATCTTTACTCTAGTAGTAAAAGGGAACAATTTGAATGTGTGAATATAGATTCATTAATGTTAACAAATGTTAACCACTCTGGTACATAAAGTTTAGAGTGAGAGAGGCACTGTGTGTGGGGGGGTGTGGGCAGATACTATGGGGATGTTCATTCAAAGTGGGAGTGCCCGGCCAGTGTGACTCAGTGGTTGAGTGTCAACCCATGAACCAAGAGGTCACTGGATCAATTCCCAGTTAGGACACAGGCCCTGGTTTCAGGCTTGATCCCCAGCAGGGGGCATGCAGGAGGCAGCCAATGGATGTTTCTACCTCTATTCCACTCCCTCTCTCCCTAAAATCAATAAAAAATGTATTTAAAAAAAGGGGGTGGGAGGGGAGGAGCACATGGCCTAGGCGTTTGGCACACAGGCTCTGGAGCCAGATAGCTTGGCTCTACTTCAGTTCCCTCGTCAATAAAGTGTAAGGGATCATGCTGACCGCAGAGGGCTGATGGGAAGTGCCTGTCCCACAGTTAGGCATGAGTTCCAATGTTAGCTCTCATTAAAAAGTCCCAATAAATTGCAGTGTTATGGAGAACTAACATAATACAAGGAGCTTCTTTCTGTTGTTTAGTGATTGACGTGCTCTTCTCTTTAGTTCCCCTAACACATGCGATATGGGATTGTTTAATAAAGTTATTCCTGGGACATTTGAAATCATTGCCAGCAGTCTTGTCCTTCCATTTTCATACCTTCTATAAAGGAATCATCAAGAATTTTGTCTCCATACAACCAGTATCTGAAATATTTAAAAGATTCAAGTTACTTTTTAGGTCAATTTTGTCATTAAAGAGGCAGCACAGCGCTTTCTGCCACTCACCGTAACCCTCTCGTGGCCAAAATGAACTCCCCTTTCCGCAGCCGTATCCGAGGCTCTTCCGTGCATGGGCTCGTGAAGAAGGTCTTGATTCCTTTATTCAAAGGACAGCAGGCACCACTGTAATCTTCTATGACTTTATAGCGAACCTGTCACCGTGAGCAGGAGAACAATTTAACCTTTACTCATCATCTCTGCTTTCTCTAGTTCGAATTGTAACTGTTAAAGGTAGACCCAGAATATCAGGTGACAAGTCTTTCCCTCCCAACTTGCTACCCATCCTGTTCCCCCAGAGGAGGCAGCTGATGTTTCTAGTTCTCAAGGCATTGCTTCCCCTTCCTTTCGAGCGCACAGCTGAGAATTAACTCTAGAGAGAGCCGTCCCATCGGGCTTTCTGCAGAAATGGCCTTGTTCCCTGT
This sequence comes from Pipistrellus kuhlii, assembly GCF_014108245.1. NCBI lineage: Eukaryota > Metazoa > Chordata > Mammalia > Chiroptera > Vespertilionidae > Pipistrellus > Pipistrellus kuhlii. The sequence continues at coordinate 39,046,967 of NW_023425460.1, forward strand.
CTGTGGTGTCCAGTGTGGGAGCCAGCAGCCACATGCAGCTACTGAGCACTTCTAATGTGGCTGGTGCAACCAAGGGACTGCATTTGTTATTTTACTTCATTCGTGGCCAGTGGCCATCATATTATACAGCATTACTGTAAGGATGGGTTTCATACTAGCACGCTATATAGAGGCACATTATTTTCCTGTTGGCAATATAAACTGACTAAATTCCCTCCAAACCTCCAGGGCAAACTATCTAAATGAAAACAAAAGTGAGTTGCATTAAATTTCAACAAACATTTTAAGAAATATTATTTAATAAAAGCCAACAGTTGTCAGCTACGCAAAGGCAATTTTAAAACTATAAGCCTAACCAAAAAAAAGAAAAAAAGAAAAGAAAAAAAATGGTATTATTGCAAAATAATTACTTACACTTCTTACTCTTTTATCCGCTTTTTGTTTCAACTGCTCTATCTGGAAGATACAAAAATAAAAAGCATCTTATCTCAATGTTGATATCAGAGGTTCATGACAAACTCTCAATTTCCCATCATCTCTTAACTGCTGACAATTTAAAGGCCACCTGTGTTTTCGTGGCCTGTAGAGAAGGCCCTATGACTAAGAACAGGGGCTGAAGCAGGGCTTTCTTCTCAGTATTCTCTCACTAACTTTTTCTGTGGGTATTTGCAGACACGCCCTGTGGCCCCGGATCAGGGAGATGTGCTCTCTGCCCTCTCGGAACTCCCAGACCAGTACCCAAGGTGACAATGACATACAGATTCACGGTTCTTTAGAGACGCAGTAGGAAGCCCACAAAATTCATCAAAAAGAGGCTCAGCTGAACATCATCACTACGTCTCACTGACTCCCTTTCTTCCACTTATTCATGGACGCTGTTGGGAAAGTAAATAAAGTACACAGTCTCTATCCGAGTCATGACAAGTAAAGCTAAAGATAGAAGGTACGATAATTAAATAAAAGTATGAGACCTCATGGGCTACTACACAAGAGTATAAGACTAAGTGCCCAGTCCAAACGAGTATAGGGTGCAGAGGCTGGACTAGGGAAGAGGTGGGACTGAAACCAGCTTCAATCAAATTCAACAGAGAGGAGATCATGAGATAGAAAAAAAACAGCAGGCAAATCAAGTGGCAGGAACCTGTAAGTTGTTTATTGAGTACACTCGGCTGACTAGTAAAGACGATTCCTGTTTGGAAGTAGCTGGAAGGTAGCTTTAGGCCAGATATTATAAAACCAGGTTAAGGAATCAGGACTTTCTCTCACAGATATGGAGAGTTAAGGAGAGATTTACATAAAAGGAGAGGTATGATACAAAGAATTCTTAAGATTATTAACTTAGATTCATTTTGCCACATACTGAAAAAAATTTTGTATTAATTTTACTATAAATGACATCTGAGTTAAGGGAAAGTTAAGGGGAAGAAGGTGAGGCAAAGAGGAAAGATTATTGGAACAAACACACTCACTGTTAAGCTGTACTGGTGACAGCCTTCTCTGACTGGCCACTCCAGTCCATCTCCTTCTGGAACCCCTGACCAGGTAAACACCTGCTTAAAGTTCTTCCATCGACTCCCCGTGTCATAAGGAAAAACGAAGACTTCATCTAGCTGATAATATTGAATTCGATCTTTAGCCTGTGGATAACAAAGATGGAAGATGTCTTAAATGGCTTTTAGTAATATGCTACTGAGAACATTTATTCCTCTAATTCGTATCACTCTTAAAATACTTCCTCCTTGTTGTGATGTCAGTGTACACACTAAGAGCTAAACAAACTTATCACAATATTGGAAGAACTTGACACACAACACCAACCTCTTATGAGAACATTTGCAAAATGACAAATGGGGCTTATTTAGGAATAAATAAGCTTATTAAGGAATAAATTCAGAAGTGCATATTAAAAGTTAGTAACTTTATTCCATATAGAAGAAATTCTAAATGTTCCTGCTGTTCAGCAGAACAGAAAAATCCAGGTATAGAGCAGAGATTCAGACAAACAGCTTTAAGGGGCAGCGGGTTTTATTCAGGATGGAGGACTGTTACGTGGAGGCACTAGACTGCAATGGTTGTATCCTGGGTTCCAGTGACATCTGTGGGAATGGCCAGGAAAGGTGTAACAGGGAAGTCATAATTTTATGCAAATTATTTTTAAAAACTAGCACATCTTTCAGTTTTTATACCACTACACATGTATACTTACTTATATTTGCATTTATGTGTACATTTTATGCATATACATAAATATTTGAGTTGTATATATTCCAGGCATTTAAATGGTTAGCTTTAACTTAAGGCAATACTGGCTTAGAATCTTAAGTTCCACTGACACCTAGTGGTATAAAGATACATTCTTTATTCCTACAATAAGTGAACACAGTTGAAATTTGTTGTATAAATTTTAGTTTGTGATAATTTCAATAAATTTTCTGTAAACTTAATACAATCATTTGTTTGAATATTTTAACCAGCAGCAAAGCACCAATTTAAAAATAATTCCTAGGTTTATCATGGCACTTTAAAAAGAGTACTAGAGGCCCGATGCATGAAATTCGTTGAAGAGTAGGCCTCCCCCCCCCCCTCCCCCCACGCTGACCCGGGCTTCCCTTGAAGCCCTGGCTTTGTCTGGAAGGTTGTCCTGAAGGATGCCATCTAATTAGCATATTACACTTTTATTATTATAGAAGACTAGAGGCCTGGTGCACAAAATTTGTGCACAGGGGTGGGGGTGGGTCCTCAGCCCAACCTGCACCCTCTCCAATCCAGGAGCCCTGACAGCTTGGGTCCACTCCCCATGGTTCTCTGCTTTCTGCGGGGCCTAGCCCACTGCCCAAGGCTCTCCGTGGCCTAGAGGCTCGCTGCAGCTGGGGTGGGATGCTTGCCTCGTCACCACAGTGATGATGCAAGCATTCCGCCCCGGCCACTTCGTGCACTGCCCATTGGCCCTCCACGGCCAGGGCAGGACACTTGCCTCATTGCTGCAGAGACGAAGCAAGCATTGCGCTAGGGCTCTCACACTGCCCGCTCTCAGCAGCACCCCCCTCTCCCCCCCAGGACTAGGCGACTACAGCAGGGCTCAGGGGACTGGGCGACACCATCTTGTGGCTATGGGCACCGCCATCTTTGTGACAGAGTGATGGTTGATTTGCACATTACCCTTTTATTAAATAAGATTGGCCATAAGCAAAAACACTATTAATCAAATGTCAATCTAATTAGAAATGATACTTTAAAATACTTTATTATCAAGGGAAAGTATTTTAAGGAAAAGCTTCTTATAGTCAGAGGTGATATTGATGCTAATTCAATTAAAAAAACTATCAACCTGTAAAATGTATGAGTTTACCAAATTGTATAAATCAATCCCCACTCAAATTCAATGTGTGGCTCTAGACTCTTCAGCATCTCAGAATGTATGAGAAGCATAGTTTTGTGGGAGTTACATTAAACCAGGGATGAATCAAACTCTGTCTTCTATATTTACCTTTTATATGGCATGAAAATGACTTAAGGAAGCCATTTGGTAGCCAAATTTTCACTTCTAGGCATTTGTCAGTTAATCTGGTCTATTAGTTAAATCAGTTCTTTAATGATACTGAGGAAAACAAGCATTAAATACCTTTTCTTCAATCCATGATTCAATAGAAGTTTGGTTTCTGAGAATTATTTTTATCTGAAAATTAAATAGTAGACAGCAAAATTTTATACTGGAACTTTGGTTCATTAAAGATTATTATTTTCATACCAACCAACCCTATGAGATAGTGTTTATTGCTACATTCCATAGATGAAGATGCCAAGATAAAGGTTTAGTAACAGTGTGGTCACCTGATTCAAAAACTTTTTTTCTTAACCACTATACTACAACACCTCTCAAAATAAAACCCATAAGCAAATCTAAATATATTTTAATAATAATTCATGATTTTTAAGGATTATCTTCTGAATAAAGTTTCCAGAGAACTAAAACGCTGACATAATCCATTCAATCAATACGTAAGTGTATTTTGCTATTAAAATCTCATCACTGTTTTAATAAACCTTAAATATATTATTAATCTACTTATTACAAGTGACTCATTTCAGTCAACCTAGGTATTCTGCTTGCCTTAAATATATTCAGTCCAAATTCTATTTGATTTTCCTACATATAACTAATTCTATTTACATAGGTTTTTACACTACAGAATCTTAGTTTATTTCTAACATGACTTATAATTATAAGCATTGGGAAAAATAATCAAAGAAGCTGATCACAGGCTTGTAGAAACATGAAGTATAACCCAAATCAGCTTACTTTAAACTAAGAGTTGAAAAAGGATTAGGTGATACATCAAAGCTGTCCTCATTACAAGCAGCCCCAATAACTCGACAGCTTTTAGCCAGAAGTGACCGAGGAACGTACCTGGATAAAAAACAGCATCCCAACGGCTATGGTTGTTCCTAAAGCTAATCCCAAGGCAAACAAGGTGGCAGCAAATGCAGCTAATCCAAAGGGAATGATTGGAAGAGGATCTCTCCGGGCTGCACTCATATCAATCTTGACCGTGTTCCACCCAAAGGAGAGCTGCAAACAACACAGGCTCGAAAAACTGGGTTGCCATAATTAGGGGTATCGAACTCAAGCAGAGAAGGGGCCAAAATCTAAAATCCAGCCTAAATCGCGGGCCGAATGGTTTACTGAACAGCCATAAACTGTCATTGTGATGGAAACGCAGCGGAGTGCAGTGATGACAGCGCGGTGCGGGCCACATTGCAAGGCCTGGCGGGACGGATTTGGCCCTCGGGCCTTGTGTTTGACACATGTGCCATAAATGGTTAGGCTACTGTAATAATTTGAATAAAATGATGATCAACAAATGGTAGCTTGAAATTGTGGCCAAAGCAAACACAGTTGTTTTAATTAACACTGTGGCTTGAACTCATACTGACTCATTCATACACCATGTCATTCTTAGTTATTCTCAAATGTTATTTTTGGGGGGTTGTTTTTCATGGCACCCTCAAAAGGTGTTAGGCATACCCCGCAAACATTAATTTGCATTTACAACACTAAGATCACCAATTTAGACGCTAATCTAAGTTGTAGCTGTGTCTCCCTCTCCTCCTTGCTTGTCTGTATTTACAGTAATCTTCCACAGCAACAAAGACAGCCTGGGATTCAGCTGTTTCTTCCCTCATGTTCCACAACCAGAGGTGAAAAACTGGCAAAATGCAGGCAAAAATGTGGTGTACAGCTGTGTATTGCCTGGCTTGCAAAATGTTTTAAAATGCCTAGTTAGGTACCCACATTTAAAAATCAGGAAACTTCACATTTAAAAGAAAAGATTTTTTCTTCTTGTAAGATCTAGCATCACTGGATTCTCAAGCATGAAAAGCTGGCTGAAATGGAATATGGGTTGTCCTCTCTGTGACAGGCATGTTCCCCAGTGTGCCACAGTCCCAGAAGGGCTGTGTCCCTCATTTACCTTGCAGACCTCTTTAGGGCATTGAATTTGTGCCCAATGAACTTTATCTTATGACTAGCTGCCTATAAATCAACTCAATCTGTTGCACAGGGCATTCTATCCATGAGCCACATTCTAGGGCAGCAGTCGCCAACCAGTGGTCCAAGGACCATTGGTTCAAGGACCGTTGGTGTTCCATGAGGTCCGAAAGGTTGGTGATCGCTGCTCTCGGGCACTGGAATTAGAAATGAAAATAACTATAATTTGTCCCCTGGATGGAATGGAAAAGGAAAGCCCTCGTGTTGTCTTTTCTTATTGTACTTTTTTTGCCCTCCTAATTATTCTTACTATAGCTACCAAGTTTGAAATTTAGTAAGTACATACACAGCCGTGGTTGGTGTGGCTCGGTTGGTTGGAACATTATCCCGTACACCAAAAGGTGGGGGGTTTGATCCCTGGTCAGGGCAACTACAGGAAGCAACTGATTGTTGTTTCTCCTTCTCTATCCCCTTCTTCTCTCTGGAATCAATATACAGTCAAACCTTGGTTTTTAATCAACTCCCATCTCAAACAATTCGATTCTCAACCTGACAACCCTTTCATGTGGATACTTGTATGGTCAGTAACTCAACTCCCAGGCGAAAAATATAGGAGAGAATGCCAAAGTATGAGTCAGTTTACCCCTACAAACATCTCAGGAAATTGTGCTGTGAATATTTTTGTGTTTTTTGCTTTTGTTGTTGCTAATTATTAAGTTTTCATTTTTACTGTACATTTTATTTTGTTAAATTTTCATTTATATTTAATGTCTTTTTTTGTTTTAAAGTGTTTATATATTAAATAGAATTATATTGGACATGTACTGTATATAAGAAAGGTTAAAATAGGGAATCATTTGGGGATCTGGAACGAATTAATTCAATTTATTATTCCTAATGGGAAAAAATGATTTGATTTTCAAACAGTCTTCTGGAATGAATTAAGTTTGAGAACTTAGGTTCCACTGTAAATAAATATACCAACAGAATAAAATAATTATCAATTCAACCAGAGCTAAGAAGGTGAATTTTCAGAAAAAAATAATCTTTCTCGTCTTAAAAATTAAGTTCTAATGCTTTTAAAAAAGGAATCCATGTAGAGGTAAAGCAAAATGTGTTTCCCCACCTAAATCATAGAAAACATATTTCCAAAAGGGACTCCATAAATAATTTTGATAAACTATTTAATCTGGCACGAATGACTTTATAACATCTTCACTTACCCGATTATAAAGCTGTGTATACATCGTCATAACAAAAATGAAGGCAGCATGAATACAGCCCAATGGTGCTAACAGGAGAAACAGTGTGAATGAAGCATGATTTTGGTAACCACAACAGTTGTTGATCCAAGGACAGTGATGGTCCATCTTCAGCACACACCTTACAAGAAACATTGACATAAAACATGAGGCAGGAAATCTTGTTGACTTGAAATAACTTTGGTCTTCAGAAGACCAAGCAGCCCTGGCTGTGGCTCAGATGGTTAGAGCATCATCCCATAAACCAAAAATGGTTGCAGGTTCAATTCCCAGTCAGAGTACATAACTAGGTTGTGGGTTCGATCCCTGGTTGGAACACATAAAGGAGGCAACCGACTAATGTTTTTCTCTCACATCGATGTTTCTCTCTCTCCTTTCCTCTGTCTCTAAAATCATTAAAAACATAGCTTCAAGTAAGGATTAAAAACAAAAAAAAAAAGACCTAGCAAATAGGAATCCAGCATGTTCATAAATAAAAAAGAAAAGAAATTATAATTCATGAAACAAAAAGAAACATCTTTATGAGTTTTTAAACAACTCTGAACAGTGACTTCTTTTAAATTCTAAACAGGGCAAGAAAGGGCAGGTTTTCAAACAGCTTCTGATGAAAAGATGTCTGCTCCTTATGAATTTGTTTAAAGAAGTCAGGAGGCCCACTGAGCGGTTCATTATAAAGAAATGAGTAGAGTTCCTGGCTTTCCTCCAGCTCTGAAATGCAGAGACTGAAGTGAAGTACAATAGAGACTCAACAAAATCACTTACAAATCTCCACTGGGGTTGATGGGACCTAGCAGATACGTGTGTAACTTCCTTCCTGTCCTCATCCTTTAGATGTGGAACCTCTAAGTTAATAAACAAGCCACTACTGAAAATAAGATGTGGTGTAATAAGCAAAATCTTACCGAGCTTCCTTCCCTTTTATTGCTAGAAAATTTCCTGTCCTCAAGTCAACTTTATTTGTCTCCACACTTCCCCTAAACCTCAATACTCTCATCAAAAGTTCTTAAGAAGTGGATATAGCTGCTCATTTTTAAAGGTTCTAGCTTATTTCATATTTTTATAGTGACTCAGTTTTCCTCTCAGTAAGTTTTGCATATTATCAATAAATACTGTGATAATAGGCACCTGGATTATTTATTAAATTTGTATAGTGTAAGTAAAAGTTAGTCAACTAAATAAAGGGGAAAAAAGCAGCTCTCCTCTATAATTAGACTCAGAACAATTCAAAAGCTAGTCAAGATGACAGTCAACAAGCACAGTTAATTTGTGATCTATGGCAACAATTTGCAGGTATGACTTTCAACCATGCTCTTGTTAATCTGTACTTTTCTAGAAAAGTCTTTTCACATATAACAAAGGGGATTTATTATCAGAATTGATGATTTAAGAATAATATGGAGATTATGGACACAAGTATTTTGACAATATTGTTTATAAAGTAGCCACCTTGCAGAGAATGAAATTAGGATTGACACAGAAGAAAGAACAAAAGACCCCTTGTCAAAGTGATCAGTCCCTAAAGTGAATGGCAAAGACAGACAGTACCTGTTACACTTTCGACAGTGATGTGACCGAGGTGCCTTGTATGCTTGGCAGACTTGACAATACTGGAGGTACATGCTATCCTGAGAATTTTCCTTGGCAGCAAAACATAAACAAAAAAACACATAAGATAACCAATCTATAATAATATGCTAATTCTATATGCTAATTAATAATATGCTAATATGCTATCTATAATAATATGCTAATTAGACCAGACAACCTTCTGGGCAAAGCCAGGTCTGTGAGGAAAGCCCGAGTCTCGGGTACCTGCCAGTGGCTGGAGGGGAGCCTGGGTCCTGGGTGTTTGCTGGCATCTTGGGGGGGGGGGGGAGGGGGGGAGGGGAGAAAAGGAAAGCCTACTCTTGCACAAATTTCATGCATTGGGCCTCTAGTCCTAAACAATAACAAGCCTTATGAATAAACTAGAGGCTCAGCGCACAAAATTTGTGCATGGGTAGGGTCCCTAGGTGTTGAGAGCCTATCTGGGCCTTCCTTCATTCTGTGCCGCCCCCTGGTGGTCAGCCCATGTCATAGCGAGTGATTGAACTCCCCCCATCTCCCGAGGGGACACTTTACATTTTAGCCTTATATACAGAGAGATGCTTTCCTATGGTTTAATTTTCTTTCATGAGAGGTGGTGGAAACTTATCTTACACTTTTAATCCTTTCATTTGAGTTAAAATATTTTTAAGTATAAAATTTCTGGTAACAGCACCACACCATCACTCTCCCAATTACCCAGAAGTCATTTTTAATTTCTCTTCCCTATGTGCCATCCTAGTCCATTACCACTGAGTACAGTTGGCTCTACTTATACAAAATCTTAGTAGAATTGAAGTTCAGGGAAAAAGGTAGCTGGCAACGTGGCAGGTATTTAGAGTAGGAGATTCAGACATCAGAGTTGATATTCATAATATTCCTATAACACAATTCTGATTATGTCAGATCTCTGCCTGAAGACCTCTAAGAACTCCCTATGGTCTAACAATTTCTCATGTGTTTGAGAATGTGTAATATTCTTCCATAATCTGCCTTTCTTCCAGCCTTCTCTGCACTACATAATCTGCCCATTGTTTCTGAATATGCACTCAACCTGAAATCCTGAAATGCCACATTCTGTGGAAATTGCCACTCTTCCCAAAGATTCCCAAATGAAAATGATCAGTTCCTTTTAACTTCACCAGCACTCATCATATTCTACTCTGTGTTTATTTTCTAAAGTGCCTTGGTTTTTCTCCTCAGTTACAAATAAAGATTTTTCAGAATATGAAAAATCTTTATTTAATACAGTACACTAGTATTTCTCCAATTTTAACATCATCTGGGATTTCACTAAATGCAGATTTTGACTCAGTTGAGTGGGGGCTCAAGATTCTGCTACCAAGGTTTGTCCCTCAACCAAAAATATAGAAATTCATAAGCATAGACTTTCTAAAAATTTTAAAGACCCATAAATTGATTCATACTGTACTTCCCAATCTTCACTGCAATGATTTTAAAACTTTATGACTTAAACCAACAGTTTCTAAAGTTTTTCTCAGTTCTGGGAATGTTAATTTCATGTAAAAAGATTATAGAACCAAACTACCTTGTGAAATCATAAATAAGTGCATGTGATACGCATTGTTTCCTAAACTTATGACCATGATCTCATCACCACCCCTCCATGATCATTTTATTTTTTCTCAATGCAAGACAAGTATTCAATGAAAATGCTCTGGGAAATACCGATTTAGATCAATATTTCAAAATAGGCATGAAATAAATAATCTAAGCTTTAAATGACCAGTAATTGCAATGCACTTAGTCCCTATTACAGCAAAAAAAGCAGAGTGTGTTAGATATTATTGGTTAGAAGATAAGGCAAAAACTAAATTATCATTAGGTTATCATTAGAATTCATCATCTAAATTCTAAAGCGATCTTTTTCTTACCGGTTTCCACCCGAGAGGGACAAAGCCAGGACCAACAAACATGGCATTGAAGTAATTATAAAGAATCATGACAGTCCAGTTTATCAACATGATGAAATTCACGCTTCCTCCAGTTGTATGTAAGGGCCAATACCACAACACAGAGTCAATCATGGCCATCGTAGAACATATTGCTATGACACCGAGGGCTATAATGGGCCCCCAGTGGCACAGTCTCTTTAATTCTTGGAGATTTTCAAACTTGATAACTGAGCAGAAGGTACCCATGTTGGTGAGGAAGAACGTCTTCCTATCTTTAAAGAAGTATAGATTTCCTTTTTTTGTGCACACATATCCATGTGCCACAAGTCCACGTGTGTTCCTTAGCGGTCATGTCTTCAGTCTGTGCGATGTGAATGCAGATTATGCCATGTTCACTGTTACATGCTCAGAGCTCTTCATCTGAACTAGGAGAATCCAGTATCTTGGGTTGAAACCCAATCTAAAGAAAACAAAATGAGAAAGTTCAGTAAAAAAATTTATTACATACTAGACTTAACTCTGATAACCACCTAAACAAAATCGTCTCACCAGTGCACTACCATGATAGCTTGTCAAATGTGAAAAACAAACATCCAACCAAAACATCTATTTTTATCTTATCCAAAATAGGGTTCAAATCTAAATGGCATGTAAACTGATTGTCTGGAGACTGTGATTATCCAACGTCTAGTGAATGGCTTTAGGAGACAAAGATTTTCGAGCTGGGAAGCAGAGATTTAGCTATTCTAATCCAGCTTCCTTACAGAAAAGAAATTGGCTTGGAGAGCCTGGTGATTAAATTCAGGTCAAATGTAAGAGCTTAACCAAGCCATTCGACTCCCTTTGGAGTTCTAAACTATCTCTTACCCAGTCTCGAATTAAGTCAAGTATGAGCCAGACATGGTTCACATTATTTGCCTGTGGTTGCCCCAAAACACCAACGTAAGGGCCTATTTGGGCCAAATGTAAGGAAGCGAGAGAGTGAAAGCAAAGATCATTGCAAGGAGAGGAGAGAGAACTGTGTGTGAAATCACGACTGGGGGCGTTTATGAAAAAAAGAACATGAATGAGAATATTTCAGAACAAAAGAGGAGGAAGTTGCCTCCGCAGCGAGATCCGGGGAGCTTTGGAGACGGGTATTCCTGATGGAACTGCAGTGGATCAAGGGAAGAAGCTCTAAGGTGTAGGGTAATAAAGACTTCCACGCAACAGATGCCGCTGCCTCGTGCCTCAGTTTCCCGCCTGTGTCATGGAGTGGAGTTCTTAGAAATCCTCGCTCAGGGTAGGCACATCCTGGTCAGCGTGGCTGGTCCCAAAGCACTAGAGATTCTGGCCACACTCGGGTGGACCGGAGACCGCCAAAGTGATGGTTACACCTGCAGCCTTGGTTACAGACTCCCACCTCGGTCTGGTCCTTGATGCCCGCTCCTGGGCCATCGCATTTCCGGAGCGATCTGGGCTTACCCGGAACACATTATCTCCTTCTCGAGTAACTTCAGCATGAGTACCTCAGTCCAGAACAAGCAGAACGCAAATTCTGGTTGCTGGAGGCTGGAGTGCGGGACCCGAGACCACAAGTCGGTCTCCGCCGGGCGCTTTTGCCGCTGGAATCCCGCTCTGGCCCGGTGCGCAGTCTCCTTGACAGTCACTTCCGGGAAGTTCGCCGCATCAAACTTCCCCCCGGAAGCACGCTCCCGTGACCTGTACCTTGGAGCGCTGGAGCCGCTTCCACGACGTGGAGGGGTTAAAAAAATCTTTCAGGAATTCCTTAGAAGACGACTACTTTGAAAGGGCTCTTGCAGGCACTAATTAAAGTACTTTTCCTTAGAGCATTTTGTTCATGTGGAAGCCAGAAAGGGAACTGAAAAAGCGTACCGACCCAGTTTCCGGGGGGACCGAGATTGCGACGGACAACCAGGAAGCGGCAGGGCTGGGAGCTGTCTCCGGCTCTCCGTTCTGATCTCCAGGGCAGGTCCCAGGGTTCGTAGACTGCGTTCCCCGGTTCCGCGCTCTCCCTGCCGCGACCTAGGCTCCGGCCTGGCCCGTCCCTCCGGAGCCGCCATGTCGTCCGACTTCGAAGGCTTCGAGCAGGACTTCGCGGTGCTCACTGCAGAGATCACAAGCAAGATCGCCAGGGTCCCCCGACTGCCCCCAGGTGAGAGCCCTGTCCTGCTGGGGTGGCCCGCGGAGGGTGCCGGCGATGGAACGCGTCTGCACTAGGGTGCCTCGTAGGCGCGAGGCTGGGGTGAGGGGGTGCTGGGGCCCTCCCGCGATGGAGCTTGTGACTTGGTTGACAGCTCAAACTGGACTCCGAGGCGCAGTAGTCAGACCCCGAGCTGGGCTCTGGGGTGCAGTAGAAAGAGCCCTTCTGGGCTCCAGCCTGTACTCCGCCGCTAGATTACTTGCATACTCTTTTTTTAAAAAAAATATTTTATTGATTTTTTTTACAGAGAGGAAGAGAGAGGGATAGAGAGTTAGAAACATCGATGAGAGAGAGGCAACGATCAGCTGTCTCTTGCACACCCCTTACTGGGGATATGCCCGCAGCCAAGGTACATGCCCTTGACCGGAATCGAACCTGGGACCTTTCAGTCCGCAGGCCGATGCTCTATCCACTGAGCCAAACCGGTTTTGGCATACTTGCATACTCTTGGAAATGTTTCTCTGAGTCTTGCTTTTTGTTTTGTTTGTTTGTTTTGTTTTTTGTTTGTAATATATAGGGATGTGAGAATGTTCAAAAAGAATGAATCAATGCACAAAGATGAGGGGGCGGGGGGGGGGGGTCTCACGTTGTTTATTATATTAGTAATGACAGTGGTATTAAATGCAGCAAAACAGGATTAAGAGCCATGGTGCCTAATCCCACTCTGCTACTTAGAACTTTTGGCATTTAGGCAAGTTTCTTAACCTCTTTCAACTTTCCTTCTTGGTAAATGGAGAGAATTGTAGGGTTGTTGGGAAGATTAAATTATTTCACATATGTAAAGTATTTCTGCTACTATCATTAGTATTTTTTCGTAGCCCCAAACCCATTTATTATTTCTCATTCTCCTGGAGGTGAGGGGGACCATACCCCAATGTTACAAAAAACTTGGTACAGAACATTTTCTCTCACGTTTAAAATTCCACAACTTCCATCCAGACGTGTTTTTTATTTTTGAGCTGTTTATTTTTGTTTGTTTTTTAGCACATCTTTCTTTTATGCTAGACTGTCAACTATGTGAATGCGGAAATCACTAGTATGTTTGATTCATTGGCATTTATTTAGAAGGGGCTGAGATCAGATGATTGAATAAGGAAATATATAAATGTGATATTTTGTAATTTTTAATTGATTTCAGAGAGGAAAAGAGAGATAAAAATATCAATGATGAGAGAGAATCATTGATCAGGGGCCTCCTTGCCCCACACTGGGCATGGAGCCTGCAACCAGGGCATGTGGTCTGACAGGAAATCAATTGTGATCTCCTAGTTCATAGGTTTACCTTCAATCATTGAGCCGCCCAGCCGGGCTATTTTTGTAAGACATTGTTTTAGGATTTACCTTTCTTTAAATACAGATTTAATTTGAAGAGGTAGTTTGCAGATAGGATTGTTACTTTTTGGTTTAGTTGTGTTAGGGAAATTGAAGTATTAGGATGCTAGATTTGGTCCTCCCTTAGCTCTGGGTGTAAAGTATGGGGAAAGGAGCTTTCATTGACATAAGAACTGGTACGTAACTTCACTGTCTCACCTTGTTGGTCAGTCCTTGAGGCCAATAATAATTTCCCCTGGACCTAAGTTGTTATTCCTCTTCCCTTTCCCTCCCCTCCCCCCAAACTTATGTGTTTATAAATAATATTTTCCTTTATTTCTTTGTTTTTTCTTCCCCTACCTATTTTTCTATTAATAGGGATATTTGCTTGAAGCCAGGATCTCTGAACTTATACCCCACTCATCTCCTGAAGTCCCAGTTAGTTCTGCAGGAGATGGATGATGTCCTAAAGAGGTTTTTGAGTCCAAGTGAGGGAACAAGAGGAGAGACCCAAGATAGCATATACTTCCAAGCTCTGCTGCCCCAGAGATTTTTGTGGAGAAAGTCGCTGATCACCTTGCCTCTTCTCTTCAGTTCTGTTTTTCTCCACTGCCCAAGATCATCTTGATTTTTGTTGTCTTTGCTATTGGAGATTCCTTCCTTTGACTTCAGCCCCAGAGCCTCAGAATATGGGGATTTGTGGTTTCAGTTAGATTTGTTCTCCTTTTAAATTGTAATATAATAGTTTTAGCAGTAGAAACACTTTTTGTTGTTGTTGTTTGAGAGAATTGCTTTTGTACTGGGAAGCTGTGTTATAAAGTAATAAAATCATCCCTGAGTTCAAAGTTGTAAAAACTATTTCCAAGAATTTGTTTTTTCTTGTCTTTAAATTTTAATGTAACCATTCTTGCCACACAGAAGGAAACATTGGGATTAAGTATCTTAAAAAGAAAGCTGTAATTCTCCTTAGCTCTCCGATACTGTGAGGCTCAAACACAGCAGATATATCGAAATTGAAAGGAGACTGTGTGTCTGGCACTAGAAGAATGCTTGCTGACTTAAATAATTGAATACTAGTTATTCCTAAAAATGCAGTTGTTTCCCTTCTAATAATTACTTGTACTTGCTTTCTTTATAATCTGTTTCTAATTGATAAATAGGAAAAAAAAAGAAATTATATCTAGGTAGTAATGAATTTCAGATGTATGTCTATGAACTGACTGAAATTAATATGGCAAAACAGTATGATTAAAAGGTAACTATAATATCTTTCTCTGGGCATTATTGGTGGTTGACCCAGAGGAGAGGAATTGTAATTTACTTCATTTAAAAAGGTTAAAAGTTGGAGCTAACTTCTTAGTCAAAGCAATTCATTTTTCAACGTATTAACTTATTTAAATTGAAGTCGAGTGAGTAGGACTGATGGCAATGAAATCACTCTGCTGTGCATGTACAATCTATTAAAGTGCTACTTCCAAAGAGAATAGAAAAGAATGACTATTTTAAAACTTTATTTTAAAACAGAAATTTGACTGCTCTGTGCTATGTTTTCAACAATAAAAAGACTTTGCTCTTACACTAAAGTGTTTGAATCTTAACTAACTTTATAAATTGGACTAACGAGATGGATCAGTCCATTCTTAGGTAATGCTCTATGGCACTGTTTTTGACATTTGGTTTTAATGATAGTGTTCTGTGGTAAAGCCAGGGAAATGGATGAGTGGAAACCATTACTAATACTAACCATAGAGTTCTTCCCCCTCTGGGGATGAATTCTAAGTTAGCAGGACTATATATAGGTGTGGAGGTCCCATTACAACAGGCAGGCTTCCCGAAGGACCTAATGGAATGTTCTCTTGCGGTTAGTTGCATACCTCACCATTCACTTTGTGGCTGTAAATCAGAAATGCCAAGAAAGGTATTATGGCAAATTGGTTAAGAGTCACACATGGCATCAGATCTGTCGAGAGTCCCAGTTCTGCTACTCACCAGATGTGCAATTTTGGGCCAGTTGCCTTGTCTTTCTAAGCCTGCTTCCTCCATCTGTAAAACTGTGGAAGAAATGGGTATTAGTTTCAAAGTTACAGTGTTGTAAAAATCAGATGAAATAAAACATGTGACATACTAGCACATTTTTTCCTTCAGAGAAAATACAGGAATTAGCCATTAGTGATGAATGTTATTGCTACTGCTGAAAGGACTCAGCTCCTCAGACTTCGTTATATTAATTGAACTTTTAAAGGAACCTTGGGCCTCAATTCTTGCTTCCTGTCTGTGCCAAGACTAGAGTGAGATGAATCTTTCTGGATGGACACCTACACTTGAAAGGAGACCAATGATCAGGGGTTTTGGGATATGACATTGGAATTGGATTTTAACTGGCTATTAAGGAGGGAGTCGGGGAGTGGTGGGGTCAGAGGAACAATGGTGGTTAGAGGATGGGCTGAGGAAGAGGGTGCCCAGCAGAGGACACAGAGATGGAAGTGAGTGTTCAGGAGAGTCACAGAGTCAGGGTGTCGCTGAAGCCAGGAGAGGAGAAAGTGATGGGATGGGAGGAGCATAATGGAAGATGCCTCAAGATTGAATAAAAATAGAACCAAGGAATGTCCATTAGTTTGTGCAAACAAAGGTCAATAGTCTTGAGAGAGTCACCTCAGTAGGAAGGTGGGGTGTGTGTGTGGGGGGGGGAGTACACGGAGGAATGGGGGAAGAGGGAGGGAAATGTGACTGTAGCTGGAAGGAGAGAGATGTTAGTAGCAAAAGGGATGAGATCAAGGGGGGCTTCTTGTTTTGTTTTCCTTTGTTAATGAGAAATGCTGGTGTCCCTTAGTCCTGGAGGTCCGTGGCATGGGCTGGAGTACATGCAAAAAATCTATGTATGTGATAGCCACAAGATTAAATAAAAATTATCTCTCTCCACTTGGTGTTGACTGTCCTTCTGAAGGGCTTTTTAGCTCTTAGGTGTTATACCCATCTCAAGCTTCACAACAGAAAGTCTGTTGTATGAGTCAGTCAGTAATCATCAGGTTCCTTGTCACAGAAACCCAACTTTAAATAAAGAAAAAGAAACTTGTTTGTTCAAGAAACTTAACCATGAAAAGTCAAGCAAAATCCTATGTAATAAAGAGGTAATATGCAAATTGATCCTCATGCCCTTGCACAACATGGCCACCCCCATGTGGTCAAAGATAGCTACCACAAGATGGCCAGCAGAGAAGGGTAGTTGTGGGTGATCAGGCCAGCAGGGGAGGGCAGTTGGGGACGACCAGGCTGGCAGGGGAGGGCAGTTAGGGGTGACCAGGCCAGGAGGGGAGGACAGTTAGTGGGGGCCAGGCCTTCAGGGGAGGGCAGTTGGAGACAACCAGGCTGGCAGGGGAGGACAGTTGGGGACAACCAGGCCTGTAGGGGAGGGTAGTTGGGGGGAACCAGGCCTGTAGAGGAGGGCAGTTGGGGGTGACTTGGTCTGCAGGGGGAGGGAAGTTGGGGGCAATCGGGCCAGCAGGGGAGCAGTTATGCATGGATCAGGCTTGCAGGAGAGTGGTTAGGGGGTGATCAGGCCAGAAGGCAGGCAAGGAGCCAGCAGTCCTGGATTGTGAGAGGGATGTCCAACTGCCACTTTAGGACATCCCCTGAGGGGTTCCAGATTGGAGAGGGTGTAGGTTGGGCTGAGGGACACCCCGCCCCCCAGTGCATGAATTTTGGGCACCGGGCCTCTAGTCTATTTCAGAATTATCTGGAACCAGAAACTAATTAACTAACTCTAATCCATTTGTGTCTGTCTGTCTGTCTGTCTGTCTACCTCTCAGCTTTGTTTCTTTCTAAAGGTAGGCTTCATTTTCAACCACTGATGCTTGCTCTTTGTAGCTAGGCCAATGGATGCCAACAGCTTCTAAATGCCTGTTCTCTACCAAGGGAGAGGAAAAGACTTTCCCATGGCTCCAGCACTTTGCTTGGTCGGCTTGGATTGAGCTACTAGGATTGGTCTATCTAGGATGAGGAGCCTATCTCTTGCCTAGTCACTGTGACTAGGAGAGGCAGGATCATGAAGGAGACAGCATCTCCCACTGACCTGTGTGGTGGAGGACAGTCTCAAAGGGTGGGAGTTATTGCCTAAGAAGGGTGCTAGGCAGACAAAATGATACATGTTCAATAAATTTGGTTAGCACAAAACTTAAGTGCAGTCTCAGAACAAATGGTTTGGAATGGGGGGTGGGGGACGGTGGGCTTTTTCTGAAAACACCTGCCAGGATGTCTCTCCCGAAAAAGGGGATTCTGGTTCCGTTATAACTTGGTTTTGGTAGAGTTTGAATAAACCACATACAGAGACTGAGCACTTCACAGTTTAAAAGTAATTTCACTTGTATCAGCTTATTTAAACTAAAGATAATGCAGAGGGCATTTTTCATCTCCATTTTTTTGAGAGTACAGAGTGTTCTTACCCAATATTCCATAATCAGTGAGTAGGTAGTGACTTTGGGTTTGCAATCAGTCATCCTAACTTCAAATATTTCCTTCATTTCACCCATCTTTAGTGTTAATGGAAGTACAGTTTTGTATTTTATTTTTAATTTTTATTATTTATATATATCTTTGTTTGTTTTATTGATTTCAGAGGGAGAGGGAGAGAGAAATGGAAACATCAATGCTGAGAGAGAATCATTGATTGGCTGCCTGCTGCACACCCCACATTGGGGACTGTTAAGATCTTGTCCAGTTTTAGGAATTGCTTTTGCCTGTGACTTTTAAATTGTATCTGTAAATCAGTTATTCCCAATTCATTATAGTGAAGATTTTGCAAATTCTTCATGCCACCACTAAAACTGCTATTTTGACACAGTATCTTCTAAAGAACAAAATAATTTTTGGTTTCTTTTTAAAATGTTCTGTCATCCCTTAATCTCTAGGTACTCCATAAGATTATGTATTTCCAGATAGTCTAGAATTAGTAATTTTAGAGTGGTTTCTAACCAAAGAATAATATGGTCAGTTACCTGGTAATTTGCTTGATCAGAAAGGAAAAAGGTATAGAAAAATAAAAGTTTTAAAATATTAAATTTATTTATTTTCTTAGCATTTTTCTGATATAATTGTCTGTTTCAGATGAGAAGAAACAGATGGTTGCAAATGTGGAGAAACAGCTTGAAGAAGCAAAAGAACTGGTATGTACAGACTCGGTAATATATTTTAACACACAACCAGAGTCATTTAAGCTGATTCCTTCCACTAGCCTGTTTTATTGCAGAAATGTAAAATGACTAATTAGCAATTTATAATTTAAAATTCATTCGTTTTTAAATTGAAGAGAATTTAATAGTTCCTTGGGAGTTCGGTTTTTTTAATAAAGATGAGAATATCCAGAATTCATTAAATATCCTAATTTTTATGCCTTATAATACATTTAATAAAAGCTGTCAATAGCCAATGCTTGTTAAAAGCATACTGGGTACCAGACACTGGGATAAGCATATTACTTGTTTCATAATATTAATAATATTAATTTTTTTAAAAACTCTGGGAGACAATTATTATTTGTCAAAACTGTTAAGGATCTGAGATTTTTTTCTACTTGCTCACTAATAAGTGAGTGTGCCACAATTTCATGGATGCTAATATAATAGAAGACGCGAAATTCTTAAGCAGCTGCCAGAGTTTGAGCATCCTTGTATGAGTTCCCTGAGCCCCAGTTCCCACAGGAGTGGCAGAGGTGGCCCAGATGTACACCCACACATACAGTGGAATGTTTTACAGGAGAGGAACATGGAGCCTGAGAAACATACTGCTTTACAGCAGCCTGTAAGCAAGCCTTCCCTTCGTCCCAGAAGTTCCTCTCCCAACATTGCTCCCTGCAAATATAATACTAACTTGAGAAATGTCCAGGGGAAAGAGTGGTTAGGGCCTTGCATTCTTGGCATGCCCAGAAAGACTTACAGGAGTCTGAGAAAATCACGGAGGAGTGATTTTCAACACTGTGATTATGCACCTCCCCCCATTTTATAGATGGGAATACTGAGGCTTAGAAAGATTAAGTAACCAGTCTGAGGTCCACACCAATAAGTGGTGGAGTAAGAATTTGTATCTGTACTAGTATATGCTAAACCCAGAGCTCTAAATAATCCATTATTTTTTATATATAAATATATTCACAGGGAGCAAAAAATATTGTACCCCAATTTTTTGTTTTAAAAGCCAAATATTGCAAGTATGATTTAACTGGTTACTGCACAGTGGTCCTAAATGAGTGTGAACGCAGGCATCTGACTTAAAAGCCTGTCTTCTTAACCATCATAATATTTCTGTATTGCCTCCCATTAGATGCTCATGTGTTGTATTTGAAGTGTTCTATGATGACAGGTTGTTAAAAAGTGCCCTGCTGTGATTTCAGGGAGCTTTGTAGAATTTAACATTTTACTGTATCCATTTAACTCCAAATCAACGTGGCCATAAAGTGTAAGAAGTGAAGCTGGAGGATGAGATCACATATTGCTTAGTAAGTGATTTTCCTAATCAGAAAAGACTTTCTAGAAGAATTTTTACCAAATGACTAAGGCTAGGCAGACACAGTGTGCTCAAGGTTGGAAATAACGGCTTGGTTTATCTTCCCCAGAGTCCTGGTGGTTTGGGCTCAAAACACCTGACCCGGTTGGATTGAATGATGGGATACTTCAAGCATATTAAAATCATTATTATTAAGGATGTTTGGATTAATGCATGTGTTTTAATAGAAATTCCCGAGAAAGTAAGTACTTTGGTGTTCTATGTGTCACTTGGCAAGCACTCAATAACTATTTGTTCACCTAAACAAAAATTAAGCACAAACGTAGTCCCAATATTATTCAATCCCAGGCAGGTAACTCCCTGGACCTGGTTCCTCAACTGTAAAATGAAGAATTGAAATGAAATCCTTTCCACTCTGAACATCTGGTCCAATGAAGAGTAAGCATGTGGTTTAAATGACGTTTTGCTCTTACCCTGTCAGCTTGAGCAGATGGATTTGGAAGTCCGAGAGATACCACCCCAGAGTCGAGGAATGTACAGCAACAGAATGAGGAGCTACAAGCAAGAAATGGGCAAACTTGAAGCAGATTTTGTGAGTCCAATTCCATCCTTCATCATATTTACTGATCTTTATACTGAATTTTTATTTATGTATTCTGACATTGCCTCCACATGCCTCGCCTCACTCAGCATTAAGTGTGTCATCTTCAGGAGATTGTGCAAAAGACAAGCGATACCTTTCATTGTTTGTGACCCGGGACCTACAGATGTTCACAGAGCTAGCTAATGATGCGATTCAAGGAGTACTGGTTCATGACTCACAGACATATCCAAACTAGGTGGGCCTTTGAGTTTGGATAGTATTTCCTGGTATTTAGCATTTATTAGAATTTTGATACCAAATTTCAGGCCTTACAAAGTTTGCAGCCTTTATAATGCAATAGTCACAGATGGACGTAAGAGGCTTATAAATGTCCTGAAATTATATAATCACGTGTTGCCTAATGATGTTTAGCCATATACAATGGTGAGCCCATATAATCAAGCTGAAAATATTCTATTGCCTGATGCTGTTGTAATAATGGTGTCATAATGTCACTGTTCAATGCCTTGCTCTCTGTTTGTGATGATATTTTTAAAAACATACTGTACTGTCAGTCACATGAAAGTATATTGCATATAAGTTACGGTCTGTAATGCTTGATAATGACAATAACTGACTATGTTACGGGTTTAGGCATAAACTATAGTATACTTTTTATTATTATTTTAGAGTGTACTCTTTGTACTTACATTAAAAAAAAAAAAGGTTGCTGGGAAATTGTGCTGTGCTATGCTCGAAACAGCCTCATACATCCTGTGTTTACCACATATCTCCTGGTTACATCATTCTCTCTTGTGCTTGATTTATTTTCATGTTGTTCCAGTCATTGTGCCCCTAAGCATACAAAACCCACCACTAATGTTGCCAGTAAGAGGCCATGTGGACTGATTGAAGTGAAAATTAAAGTGAGGAAGGACTATGAAGGTAGAAAATTATTGGTGGCTATTGCTTTCCAGTCAGGCATTCCCTGTGCCACCATTGCTACGATCTCTCAGAACGGAACAAAGTGACAGGAGCTATTAAAATATCTGCTTCATTGAAGGCAATGAGATTTAACCAAAGTTAGAGAAGGGCCTGTGTCAGACATGGGGGGACTTCTCATGTCCTGGAGGGAGGACCACACACAGCAGTGTGTCCCTCTCTGCACCAGGACCATTACGGCCAAAGCGGAAAGTTTGTTTGCAGACTTGAATGATTAGGCTGGACCTGGCTAGATGATGAGTTTACTGATGTTCTGGGTGGTTTACACAGTTCAAGAACTGTTACTCGTTACGTAATGGGAAAGTGAGTGCTGAGTCAGCAGGTGCCGGTGAGAAGGCAGCTGAAGGATTTTTGACAACTCTGGCTAAGCTGACTGTGGAGGGAAATTATCGATACCTGCCAGAGCAGATCTTCAGCATGGACGAAACCTCCCTATTCTGGAAACAGATGTCTGGAAGGACTTTTACCGATAAGTAAGCCAAGTCAATGCTGGGTCTCAAGGCCATTGAGGCCAGGTTTATAGCTTCAGTGGCAGCGTCGTAGGCTGCAGATAGAAGTCCTTTGTGATCTGGTGCAGTGAGAACCCAGGCCTCCCAGCATATCAGTAAGCACACACTGCCAGTGTTCTGCAGGAGCAATGAGAAGCCATAAATGACCAGCGACTCAGCCTCAGCCCGCCCCTCCTCTCTACCCTGACCACCTCCTCCCCCAAGGTGCCCTCCTGGGCTCAGGGTAATGTCACCAAGGAGTGATGAGGACACTCAAGAGGTTCATCCATGACTTCAGAGGATTTTCCAAGAATGTGGAAGTTCCTGTGGGGAGAAATGGGCAGTTACTGCTTAATAGGTATAGAGTTTCAGTTTACAAAATGAAAAGTTTTAGAGATTGGTTGCTCAACATTGTGAATACATTTAAAACTGTTGATCTGTTCTCTTAAAAATAGTTAAGATGGCCCTAGCCAGTTTGGCTCAGTGGATAGAGTGTCGGCCTGCAGACTGAAGGGTCCTGGGTTCATTCCGGTCAAGGGCACCTGCCCAGGTTGCAGGCTCAATCCCTAGTAGGGGGCGTGCAGGAGGTAGCCAATAGATGATTCCCTCTCATCATTGATATTTCTCTCTCCCTCCCTCTCCCTTCCTCTCTGAAATTAATAAAAATATATTTAAAAAAATAGTTAAGATGATAAATTTTATGTGTATTTTACCAGAATTAAAACTTGAGATGGGGGGAAAAAAAAGATGCAGATGAGGATCAACCTGGGAGTGACGGGACTCATGGGTTGACATGAGTGAGTCAACTGTATTTCTGACTCTGGCATCAAATTCATAAAGAAAGGATATTTCTGCCTCTGATCCTGCCTTTGGTGTTTTAGAGGCCACACCTTCTAGACTCCAGTGTATCTTCCTACTATAAGACCAATAGTATCAGACATGGTAGAAATTCCACCTAGAGTGTAGAATAGGGAACTTGCATGTTTATTTTATATTTTAATGGATATTTTCCTGAGAAGTTGAGATAGGCTATGTGAGTTGCTGTGATGTGGTTGCTTTTTAAACTTGTATTCCTACTAGTTAAAAAAAATTAGAGTTTGTGATGGACCTAAACCTGAAAGGAACTGAACACCTCGTTCTTAGCTCTGCACTAGATACACCTTCTGTGACCATTCTGTGGAGGGTAGGCTCTCAACAAGAATAGGAGGTGTGGTGAGGAAACTGGATTGATTTAAGACTTGGACAACTCAAATTTATACTAGACAACTCTAAGTTAGTGTTTCAATACAAATGATAAAAATAAAATCAAACATGTATAAGGATTATTTTTGTTTGCTTACCCCATTTTTATGAAATGCTTTTCCAGTGATTTTTTTCTCTTAATTTCTAAATGACTCAGTGTCCTAGTTTTCCAGGGCTGTTTGAACAAAGCACCACCGATCATGTATCTCAAACAACAGAATTTATTTCCTCACCATTCTGGAGCCTGGAAGCCTGAGACTAAGGTGTCAGCAGCCATATTTCTTACGAAGCCTCTCTGGCTTGGAGATGGCCGCCCTCTCCCTACGTACATCTTCACATGGTCTTTCCTGTCTTAATTCCTCTGATTGAGTGCATTTTCACTTCTTCTTCTTATAAGGAAGCCAGGCATCTATTGGGATTAAGGCCACCGTAATGACTTCATTTTAACCCAGTTAACTCTTTAAAGACCCTGTTTTCAAATACAGTCACATTCTGAGGGGCTTTGGGTCAGGACTTAAATGAATTCAGGGAGACATCATTCAGCCCCAAACACTGAATTTAGTTTTGATCTTTTCTAATTAAAATTCTTTTTCAGAAACTAAATTGCTTCATTGGCTTACAAGTCAGCTAACCCAATCTCAGAGTTTTGTTGTTTTTTTGTTTGTTTTTTGTTTCCTAAGGAGTATGATCCTGCGTATTCTTTCAGGTATTTGGATATCGCATAGTTGGAATAATATTTCTCAGGCATGTTTTCTATTATAAATAAAAATAGAACCAGCAAGTATGAACTAAGCATTTATGCTCCAGGCTGTCATTAACAATTCATGCCTTTGTGTGTGTGTTTGCTCCCACAGCTTTCTTTTGTGTCCAGAAACATCATTATAAAGTGCTTTGGCAAATTTCATTTTATTGTCTGAAGAGTGGACAGAGTAGGTGTGGATTACTGTCCCCATTTCACACGTGACAGAACCAGGAGGCTCAGATTGACTCTGGATTTCATCCAACAAGCCTTTCCTGAGCCCTGTGGTATATCAGGTGCTGTTTTAGATGCTGGAAAGAAGCCCATAAGGTGGATCAAGTTCTTGCTCCCAGGGAATTCAAATTCTAGCGAGAAAGACAAGAATTTATTAATTTATTAATTGTACACACCCATATTTATGTATATGTCTAAATATAAACATGGGCGTGTGCATTTCTTCTGATATATATATACATACATATATATATATATATATATACATATATATATATATAAAGTTTCAGATAGTTACAAATGCTATAAATAAAAATAAAATGAGTAAATGGATAGCGAGTGACTAGCAGGGCGGTTGTGTTGGGGTGTTCTCTGTGACTTGTGTGAGAGAGGAAGAGAGGTGCCGGAGGTTACAGAGGGAGGCAGAAGAAAGATCTATAAGGGCATTGCAGACACGGTGAAAACCTTGGTGTTTCCTCTTGGTTGGTGAGAAGCTGATGAAGGGCTTTTAGAAGTGAGTGATCCTTTGACTCCTATTTTACAGCTTCCTTCATCCACTCTACCATCACATGGGATATTTGAATAGAGTGTAGGAAATATTTATACAATTCCCTTTTATTCTTATTTTCTTTTTATAGTTAACTAGAGCCCGATGCACAAAATTCATGTAAGCGTAGCCCTTTCTTCCCCCGGCTGTGGGCACCGGCTTCCCTCTGGCACCCAGGACCTGGGTTTTTCTCCAGCTGCTGGCAGGCACCTGGGACCCAGGCTTCCCTTGAAGCCATGGCTTTGTCCGGAAGGTCATCTAGAAGGATGTCCTGTCTAATTAGCATATTCAGCTTTTAATATTATAGCTTACTTATTTTTTAAAGGAATGGTGAATATCTTAAAGATATTGACACATCTAGAAATATTGAATCTCAAGAAAAAAATTGCAGAATTGGTCCTTCATCTCTCAGATTTACTGCAAATGAAGCAACTCTCTGATCCCCACTGTAACAGCACAACTTTGGGGAAACATTTATGCCAGTGGGGAAAGGCAGAGGACACCTTAGTACTTTATCCTTATAGCCCATTGGCTTCTTGCCTTTTTTTTATTTTTTTTCCTAGCCCACCTCCTCTTCCCCTCTGCCTTCCCTGGATTCTTCAGACTTCTTCTCACTCACTAACTCACCGCATTTCTAACTCAGACTTCTGAGATTCCTATATCTTAGTATTTACGGGATACCTCTCCCAGAATCCATTCAACACAAACACTTCAATTTGACAAGTACTCCTCACTTCCGAGTTCTCATTTTGATTTTTCCCTCTCCATCGCTTTGCACATCCCGTTGGTCACTGCAAAGTAACCATTCTGTCACTTAGCTATCTCCTGTCCCACCTCCACTGCTGGAAGCCTTCATGTTCCTCAGTCTGGATGCTGTAGTAGCCTCTCCTCCTTTTGTTCCTCTCCCACTTAAACCACCCACTTCAGCACTTCAGAATTCACACACACTGATCTGAGCACGTCCCACTGTCCATAGAGTCTTAGAGTCTTCACTGCCTGCTGGATGAAATCTAGGTCAACTCCCAGGCTTTCTATTCTGTTCCACTGCTTCCTCACATGTCTAGTAACTTGATTATCCTGTGCTCGGTATCATGGATCATATGTTGTCAAAGTGTATATTTTATCATTATTCCTTTGAGAGAGAAACATCAATGATGAGAGAGAATCATTGATCGGCTGCCTCCAGCACACCCTCTCCTGGGGATCAAGCTCGCAACCTGTGCATGTGCCCTTGACTGGAATAGAACCTGGGACCCTTCAGTCCACAAGCCAATGCTCTATCCACTGAGCCCAACCAGCTAGGGGACACCTAATATTTTTAATTTTTGGCTTATTATAGTTTAAGAGTAAGGTAGAGATATTAGGTCCAGAGAAGTTAAAATTCAGTCACTTTAATTTTTATTGAGGAAACGAAGGACCAGGAAGACCAAGTGATTTTACCTTAAAGTCACACTGCAATTTAGAGCCAGGACCAGAATCATGTAACTTGAACACATATTCTAGTGTTCTCTGCTTGATTCTTTGTTTCCTGCTTCACGTTTCCATAAAAGCCATTTTAATAGCCTCTGTATGTATTTGAAAACTTTAAAAAAAAATTAGAGTTTACATATTTAAGCTGTTTTTGCAATTTATTACTTCAATATTTGTGGGAGGTTAGCTTGGAGATGGCCATGTGAGGGCATTCCAGGAAAATGAACCAGCTAATGGGGGGGAAAATATAGTTGAGGATTTTCCAAGTTTAAGACTTGATTTGCTTCTTAAGAAAATAAAATCAAACCAACCAACAAACAAAAAACCCAAACTTGTACAGACCAACCAACAAAAAACACTGATGTTGAATAAAATATTTGAGCATGTCTCAGTAAGTTGAAAAAGAAAGAAACAAGTACATGATGCACCAGGACAAGGTCCCTAACTTTGTGAGAATGGTGAGTTGAATGCCTTTTACATCTCTGATCTTGTCCTATGATGCTGGCCCCATCTTGTGGTTAATTTGGGTAGTTGCGTATTTCTTTTTTCTTGTAGCAAGATGAACATCCTTTAAAACCTATATACACACATACATCCAGGATTTGGCAAGGAGGATTAGATTGTAACGAATGTTAGAAGTAGAGCTTTTTAGCCGCAGTCTCAAGTTCACTTCTATCCCAGGTCAGTGGTGCCCGAATGCTGTCCTCTCCCTGTTTGGCAGGCTATGTGATGTGATTGTTAGACCAGCTCACAGTGCAGAGCTGTCTACATCAGAGAATGACACTTCTATTGACCGTCTCAGCAGTGAGGCAGAATGGTCCTAGAAACCAGCTACCTGCAGACTCTCCAGACTCTTGGAGTTGGTCCCTTAGGTCAGGGTTCAAAGGATATTGTGGAACAGCTTGACGCTTTTACTGCTGCTGCCTGCACTCTCTTTTAACAGGTGAATGGACAACTTGAGCATCTGAGTTTATGAATGAAGCCAGTACCCATATTCTATTTTTTTTAAGTCTTTTAAATTTTGGCTTTTGTTAAAAAGTCAAGAACACGATTCTCCTATTTATATTTTATCTGATTCCTGGGATATTTTACGTATATTCTGTGGAAGCTGTAAAAAACCAAGAAAGCATGTTTTAAAGACTGGGTTGTTGTCTGTGGTTGTAATTGTAGCATCAGCTTAATTTTTCTTGCAGGGACATAAATGCATTCTAGAAAGAAATAAGAAAGCCAGCCTGGCCAGAGCTGTCTCCGAAAAGAAAATTCCCTCCACTGTGTGCACTTAACAAATATGCTTTCCATGTAAAAAATTTTGTTGTTGTTTGAAACTCTGTAAAAATGATGCCTGCTTATTGTGGAATGAATATTTCTAAAGGGGAGAAAGAAGAAAAAAATCACCTTAGCTCTGTTACCCCAAAGATCCACATTTTGACATTTGTTTCCTTGCAATCTTCCCTTCCCTTCTCTCTTGCATAATTTATTGTTTTATTTTACATAATAATGGTGTTACTCTACCCACATTTTTTTAAACCTTTTTTTAAAGCACAGATTCCAACATTGGTATTTCCCATTTCTATAAATTCTTAATCATCTTAATGGTTACATAATATTTCAACCAGTAATGTGAGTTCATATTTTGTTGAATCCTAATATATTTCCATTTACTCTCTCTATAATTTATTGTGCTACAATAATCATATTAGAACAAGATTACTTTCATTAAAAAAAAGAAATTTATCATTTCTCAGAAGGCAGGTTCCTGAATCAAGGAGTATCAACAGCAACATAGTAGCTATTATTAAAATCTTCCTTGGAAGTACATTTTTATTGTGCCTCATCAAATCATCTTTGTTTTTATTTCTCCATATCTTCTCTGCTTTTATGGGACTTCAGAAATAAAAAGAGGCAAACCAGGGCTAAGTACTTTTATATGCATTACTCATTCAGTCCACAATTATATGAGAAAAATACTGTCATTCGCTGCCATTATAGGGATTTTACAACTCTGGAATTAGATACAACTGAGTTGTTGTCTTTTTAAGATACTCTTCCAGGGGAGATATATCAATGTTGGTAAGGCTAGCAGATATGCCCGGCTCTCGATATCTGATCTAAAATTGAACTCATTTTACATTTCCAATATTTATTAATCAGAAACTGAAACCTATTTTAGTTATCTGGATATGACTGTGATCTTTAAGGGAGAAAATCATACTATATTTAGGTGCAGAGACATAATTTTCTTTGATTGCAGATGTTTTCTTAAGACCTTAGTTCCCAAGGTTGTACTAGGTGAAATGGTTAGAAAACTGTCATGCAGTGGGCCTCCTTTGTTTGTAGGCTTTTCCCGGCTTTGACCTTGGTCATTCTTGTACTCACAAAAGTAACCTCCAATAATTTCAAAGGCTGACACAGGAAATGGACACACCATATAGGGAAGAGACCAAAGTCTATTTTCAGCTGAAGTGATGCCTCCTGGGGGCTGATCTGTGCTTGTGTGTCACTCTGGTCTCCTAATCCAAGTGCTGCTTTAAAAGGTTCATGCTCTTGACCCTTCTTCCCACCGTGTATACTTGAATGAACAGTAGTTCATATTAAATACTGTGTCATTGGTCTTATGTACTAAATTTGAGGTTGCCCTTAATAGATTTTCTTTACTTTGGAAGCTCTGACACTTTCCTCCAGTGGGAACTGTTTTTATGAGAACTCCTTTGAGCTTTAGCCTCTTGCCTTTAGCTCCTGTAGAGCTTTGTGAACTACAGAACTAACTTCCATACCCAGTGTAGTCATTGGCAGCGTCGGAGTACTGTGTGTGTACATTCACACATTCCTGTGTGTGTAATTTTTAAAAAACTGGTGTCAGATTTCTGATTGGATTTTGCAGTTTTATTGGAATACTTTTTTCTGTTTCCTTGCCAATTTTTTAACCATTGGAATTAAAGTTATAGTGCCATTTTATGGCAGAAGGAGCAAATTTCTGTTACAACTTTCTGATATTTCTTGTGGTTTGAGTGTTCTAAACAGATGCAGTGTGTATTTTTTGGAGATAGGGCTCTATTGCTTTAAAACAAACAAATTTATATAAAGTTTACTGATTTTAATATATCTCTTGTAATCCTTTTTGAATGACTTAACAAATTATTATAGGCTTTGCTGTTGTTTGTTTTGCCCTGCTACGTTGACTTACCTAAGAAATAAAGAGGAAAGATAAAAACAGGTAAGATTTTGAAAGGTTAATTATAAACCTGTGACAACTTTGGCCTCATTATTAGTCACTAGATGGCGCTGTTTATTTGCAGAGTGACATTTTTTTGAAAAAAGGGAACTGGTAGTGACTGAAATTACTGCCTCATGAATAAAATATTTCTGATGGGATTTGCATTTCTATATTGGCTGAACACTGTTGAATGTTTTATTAACTAGCCCAGTGCAACTGTCAGCCTATTAAAGAGATCCAATGGTCCCTGCTTAGATAAATAAACTAAATAAATCCAATTCGTCAAATTGTGTTCCTGGCTGTTTATTTTCCATGCTTTTGATGTACAGTTTATTTTAAGTTAAAGCCACACTGGTTTAAAAATTAATGGGAAAATGTTATTTGGTGTTTGGAACATGAAGAAGCTAATTGCCATAGTAAAAAAGCCAGCTCTGTTTCAACGTTAAATTGTTTGCTCCTAAATAGTAAACTTTGTAATGGCTGCTTATAAACTGTCCCATGGTCAAAAAACAGTCTGGCGTTCTGTAAATATGTGGCCAGAGACTGTGTTATCAAAATCTGTGGAGTCCCTGGTTCAATTTCCCTGGAAAAATACTCTTCAAGTCTTATACTTGGTTTTGTCTGTGAGTCATGCTTTGTTTTCATGTATGGTATTATTATTCCTTGAAAAGAAAAGTAGCTAATTGATTTTTAAATGAAATGCCTCTTATCAAAGTACGACTTGCCTGTCACTCTCCTGGTGAATGCAAACACTAAGGCGGAGACAGGAATGCCCGTGCCCATGTTGTTGGGCAGCCAGAGTCTTAGCGGCCGCGGCTCCGTACTCCATACAGAACTGATGCCCACATGTCCGTGGCCTTCTTAAAGCTTCTGGGGATCTTCAAACTCACAATTGCGTTATTTAATACCACCGACTGAACTAAAGCTTTGATACTTAGGCCCCAGGGTAACAAAAATATCCGAATAAAGCGTGCCAATTTTGTGTGTCGCTGCGCCGAATAAGCTAGCAAGTGGCAATAACACATCATGCTTCTGACTTTTACTTCTCATTTTTCTTTCTCATGAATCCTCCATTGCTTCTCATGCCACTTCTGTTGTCTTTTATCTAGCCCCACGTTTGTGAGGTGCAGGACAAAACTTACGGCAGATCAGGCACCTCTGGCCTAGCACGTAGCTTTTAGGGCGTTCACTGCCTGTGATCAAGACCAAACCTGATCTGATCTCAGGGGTGAAGGTTTAAACTGTGTGCTAGTGGTTGAAGACTTTTGCTGTGTCAGCTGTTTTGAGCTTTCCTGTACAAGCAGTTAAAATAGGGCTAGGAGCTATTTCGCCAGAGTCTTTTTCTCTTGATTTCAAATCCTCAGAAGCCTTCAGGAAATGGACCATGTGTACAGATCATCTCATTTTTTGCTTAGGTTATTTTGTTTAACTTTGTGTCTTTTAGTTCCCTGAAGTGGAAAAAATATATTTAAGATTAAAAACAACTAACAAATGTGGATTCATATTGCTCTTTAGCTTTTAAGAAGTTTGTCAGATCATGCATTAAATGCCTTTGCTAAAAATGCCTCTGACATTCTTAAGGGGGTGCACAGTAGGGACCCCCACGAAGCAGGACTCCATCCTCAGTGAATTTTGTGAGTTCTCAAGGCTCTTCATGTCCTTGCAAATTCATAAAAGCTGCTGTAGCTCAAGCTCCGTCACAGACAGTTTTAAGGAGGGGTCCCAATGTTTGTTCATATTCTCCGTTTGGCTCTGTTAAATGCTGTTTAGAACAAGTCATTGCTGCCTTGGACTTGGAAATCTGCTGTGAAAATGGAGATTTCTGTTATTGGTTTTGAAGAAATTGACCTGTAATCGCATCCTTCCGATGGAGAGAGTGGGTCAGATTTTATGATTTGGAAACTCACATTGCATGGCATTGGCTAGGGTGTGAAATGAAAATATAGAAAGGAAATGTTTCTTTAAAATGTATTCTGTACTTTAAAACAAGGGTGCCCTTTGTTAAGGTCTCCTGATTTTTTTTTTTTTTTTACCCTTTTCCTTTCATAATGGAACATTACATCTATGCATATTCAATGGCTGACATTTTTTGTTTCATTGTTTTCTTATTTTGATCTTTTCTATATAAACCTAGTCTATAAATAAATTTCAACTGAATATTAGGGTGGACATAGGTGGTTTTTACCTTTATTTATTTTAAACGTTTTTATTGATTTGAGGGAGAGAGAGAGGAACATCAATCCCCTGCCAGCTGTGAGCCCCATACTGGGGACCGAGCCTGCAACCGGACATGTACCCTGACTGGGAATCAAACCAGAGACCTCTCAATTTATGGGGTGATGCCCAACCAATGAAGCCACACTGGCCAGGGCGACACATGTGGTTT
This sequence comes from Pipistrellus kuhlii, assembly GCF_014108245.1. Lineage (NCBI taxonomy): Eukaryota > Metazoa > Chordata > Mammalia > Chiroptera > Vespertilionidae > Pipistrellus > Pipistrellus kuhlii. The sequence continues at coordinate 39,079,131 of NW_023425460.1, forward strand.
TGTAGTAAAGTTTAGAAAGGGGAAAACTATCTCCATGGTTAGAATCTTATAAGGTTTCTATTCTTTTTAGTTTTAATGAAATTTAAAATGTTCTCTTTCTACTTTTTAAAAGAATGTGGTTCAGTGTTATTCACTTTAAATGTGGTCTGGTCCAGACCCTCTATGTGATAGTTTTGTTTACACTTTAAAAATATCATACATGTGTGTTAGATGTTTGCTCTTCCTGTATTTTTCTAATATTGTGTGCACGTTAAATTTGGTCAGTGACCACTTTGCCAAGAAAGGGAGTGTGAAATAGTGAGACAAGGCCAGGGATAGTAAACCTCAGACCTCAAAAAATGGCATATTCATACTGCACTTCAGTTTCTGTATCTGCAAATATGGATTATCATATCAATTTTGCCCACATAATGGTGAAATATGAGAGTCACATAAGATAATAAATATGCAAATGCTTTGAGAACTTCACTGATTTTTAGTCTGTGACTTTCCTGGGCACGGGTAAAGTTATTCTAGAATATAGAGTTCAGAGGTTAAAGTATTTCAAAGTCAAAGGATTCCTTCCATATCCTAAAAATGTACACCCTCTTTCTCAGTGATTACACAAAGGACTGAAATGAGAAGTCTTCCATCTTATTCTCAGATATGACCTTCTAAGTTGGATTGCTTTTATTTTCTCGCACATTTTGTCATGTGAAAGAACATCTTAGAAATTAATCTTTGCAATCAAGATTTCTCCTCGACCTTTGTGGTAGCGGAGTCAGAATTAAAGGTAGAAGAATTATAATACTACATATTTTTGCATCATTTTATTGTATGTATCATACTACTAATTAGAGTTATATTTTTGCTGCATTTTTCATCTAGCTTTCAAAATATATGTTGAATTATTTACTTTGGATAGCCTCTCCATTACTTTCCTAATTTCTAACGCCTTACATTTCCCAGAAACTATTAGAAGTCACTGTCTGTGCACCGTTTTATCATTGGCCTAAGGAAAGAGGAGGGAAGATTCTATAGTATCTGTTAAATATTGCCATTAATATCAACAAAGAATTGACTTTTGCATAACTGAAGTCAACAACCAGATAGCTTTATAATTAAAAATTCTAAATATTGTTATACACTGAGAATTTGGTTTAGAATGTGTCCCGATACATAAGACAATGTAATTCACAGCTAGTAATAATAATGAGGAAGCCAAAATAATTTAAATAAAATTTTCGCTAGTAAAACAAATAATACGAAAATTAATATCTAACTAAAGAACAAATGAAGCTGAAGAAGAGAACATGCAAGCTGGTATTCTTATTAAAATAAGTTTTTATTGATTTTTAGAGAGAGAGGAAGGGAGAAGAATAGAGGGATAGAAACATCAATCGACTGCCTCCTGCATGCTCCTACAACCTGAGTATGTGCCCTGACCAGGATGGAACTAGTAATTTCTTGGTTCCTTGGTCAATGCTCAACCATTGAGCCACACCAGCCAGACTCAAGCTGATATTCTTTCTATTCATTTCATTAACGTAGGTTTTAATTTTGGTTATTTTCAACAGAAAATTTTTGTTGTTTTGGTATAGATTACTATAAAGATCTTACATATATTTACTACCTGTTATGCATTAAAGCTTTGTTCAAGGGATCAAAAGATGAGTAAGTCATATTTTTAAGGGACTCGTCATTCTAATCATTGCAATGCTGTGGTAAGGGAAGTAATGAATTTTCTTATGCGTTAGTATGTGAAAATATCAGATTCCCCGGATGGGCATCAAACCCCCATTTTTGAATGTAAATTAGGTGGAGGTTATGAGGGAAGGCACCTACAAGGAGATAATACCCAAACTGAGAAGGATGAGATAGAATTTAAGAGGAGGGTCTACTGAAGTTGAAAGAACAACGTAAGCAAAAGAGGATGGGAGAGGGGTAGTACTATAGTGGAAGGGAGGCAGGGCGTGCCCGAGTGTTGACATTGCTTCAGGTATAAAACTCGGAGCTAGAGCCTTAGGTCCTAAACTTTGCTGCACATTAGAATCATCTGGCGGGGAGAGGAGGGAGGGCGCAGGACTTTTTAAAACCCCTGATGCCCTGCGCCCCCTCCCAAACCTTGTGATGTAATTGGCATGGGGTATGTCTTGGGCATCATAACTTGATGAGCTTGAGAGTTTGGCAAAGCCTTATTGGTTAAGTTGAGCAACTAGGCCTTTCTCTCATTTGGGTTTAGAAGCTATTGAAAGATTATATGAGCTGGGTAATGTGGTTGCTTTATCTTATAAAATAAGAGCCTAATAGGCAAATTGTCCTCTTGGGTGGTCATTCGACCGGGAGACCAGAAGTTCGACCACTCATTATGACATGTGCTGACCACCAGGGGGAAGCACGGAATATGGTGGGCATCAGTGATGAGCTACCGCTGCAACCTCTCTCTAGCTGGGGGCGGAGGTAATGGGGAAGGAGGTGTGGTGAGAATGTGGGGTGTCCGCCGGACTTGCTCTCACTTCCCCTGTTACCCTTCTCTGAGATGCCAGGGCTTACATGTCAGGAAAGTCCCTGCACTCAGGTGCTGGGTGCCCGCAGGTAGTCCACCCCGCACCCGGTTGGGTTCCCCTTGGGTTCACACAAGAGCTTGTCTGTGAGGCCAGCCGGAGAGAGTGCACTGCCTGCCTGGCTTGCGTGTGGTGCTGTTGGGTGGCCCAGAGGCCCATGCTTCACCCTGCCCACGGTGTCTGGCCATGTTCACCACATCTCTGAGTGGGGACTCAGGTGCTGTGATTCAGGGGTACCCGGGGGCCCAGGTGCCCAGATGCTGTCTAGAGCCCAGACCTGCCCTTCCACGCCAGACACTCACGCTTTGATTGCTGGCCAGGCCTAGGGACTGCACCCGTGGATGAATTTCATGCACCGAGCTGCTAGTATTTAATAAAGCATTAAAAACAATAAAGCCCGTCCTTGCATATGGCTTGCAGTGCTGTTTAACTTATTTTCATTTTTCTCTCAAATTGTCAGTGCTATTATTTTAAATATATTTTTTAAGTTGACAAAGGCCAGTATCTTACAGCGAAAGTTATCCACGTTTCTTTTGTATCTAATTACTTTAAAAATGATTTTCCTTTTGGTTTACAGTTTTAAGCACTATGATAATCTTTATTTGGAGAGGACAGAAAAACCATTGCATGAATGACTTTTCTCCCTTGGTGGCAAAATGGGTATTTTAATTTTTACTTGAGTTTAGCACAGAAGACAACTCTCAGCCTTTAATTTTATATCACTAAGTCAACTGTGGCTTTGACCTCTTAGTATTAATACATTAAGCCAATGCCAATAGAACTTCTTCCTGTGAATTTTTTGTTTGTAACCGTGCACTTTTAACTGCTTTGGAAATAGGCGTATTAAGTTCCTTGTAAGAGTGGAAATATAGTCATATATAGTTAAAAAGGTTTTATATGTGTGTATATATATATATATATATATATATATATATATATATATATATATATTCTGAATTTAGCAGGGAAAACTCCATATTTTTTTTCTTTCTCCCCCCCCCCTTGTGAAGTCTTGCAAGACTGATTGTAACTTAATTTTGTTCAAGAATTGTCAAGAAATTGCCAGTAATCTCTAATCAGAGAAAAAGAAATAGGGATGTGATAGATAAATAGGATTCTGTTAAGGCCAACATCTTCATTGATCTTAACAGAATTACTCTTGGCCTCCCCTGTGTCTATATTTTCTCTTGGCAATCAGCCAAGTGAATTTGGAACAGAAAGAAAGAGAGAAAATCTAGTTGGTTCCAAATGATGTTAGCAGTGTGGGGAAAATAACTTACAACTTGATAGTAGAATTACTAGAGGATTTCCCTTATTTGGGGGGAAATTGAAGTTCCTTTTGTGGCTAGGTTGGAAAATCCCTAACTTAACTCATAGCTTATGATATCAATTTAAATCTTATAGTCATCATATCAAATGGCATTTTGGAGTTCTTAATTATGAGATAACTTTAAAGCTATTTCTGAACTGCAGTAAAATAAAATAAAAAAATTCAGATTAGGAAAAAAAACTGTTCTATGTCTTAATTGCTATTTTAAAGTTTATTATACTTCTTAAAGTAAAATAATTATTTTCTCAGGTTTTTAAAAAATGTGAATTGATTAAACAGTCTTGGTTTGTGAGCCTATTATTTTGCTATAGATTCTGTAGTCAGAGAGATTATCTTCATGAAAATATGTCATTTCAAAGTGTTTTCATCATCAGAGTCATACATTTATGGCTTTTTGCTAATTACTCCTCCCACGGGTGGATTCTGAGGAAATAATCTTTGCATGAATCTGGAAATATGGATGTGAGATTTCTGTCAGTGCATTTTATAGCTGAGCGGGCTTTCGCTCTTCCCCAGTCTGTTCAGAGACTGTCAAAGTAGCAACATTACGCTTTCTAATTCAAATGGAAGGTGGCCATAGATGGTACTGTGGCTCATAGCGATATTTAAAATATACCTATTGTGGCATTTCCTCAGAGAAATTCCCAAGACCAAATTCATTTACAACAATCCTTTTGTATTAAGAGTTTCCTTTTTTACTCTGAAGAGGAATGATTTTAAACACAGCAAAATTAGAAATACTGGCTTTATTTTTAAATATCAATGAGTAATAAATCAGGAACAGCTATATTTCTTGAGCCCTTGAAAATGGTTTTCGAAACAGGCTCTCTTTTAGTACTATCTCTGCACAATCCTCTTACGCAGGTATGGCGCTCAGAGAGCGAGAATTAAAGTGTGCCCAGGAATCTCGTTCTTATCTTCCAGGAAGCACTATTGAAACCCTGCCACTAAATCAAGGAGTTGTCATGACTGAGGCTAAACAACTGTCACTGGCAAGTGACAAGAGGCATAGACAGCAGGGAAGGAAAAGAGAAAGAAAGTAGTAGTGGGGGAAATTAAGGGTACGAGAAAGGGAGGGAAAGTAGCAGGTAGTATACCAGAAGGCTGAGGATGCCCTCAGCAACTGCCTCGGGTGCCAGTTTGTTGGGGCTGCAGCATTGTTATGCCTGCTCCTGCTGCATCCTGGAACTTTTCATGTCTGCGGAATCCAGGTAGTACTAAGAAATATCTCAAAGCACAAACTGATATTGTCATTAAGTCCAACATTGCCTAAAGAATTTTCCAGTCCTCCAATTTAAAATAAAAACCATAAAGAGTCACAAATTTACATTTTTTAAAATCAATTATTACTCCCTCAGGTAGATTTTAAGGTAATAATCTTTCCATGTGGCTGGAAATAGAGATTTGCCTGCAAATCTATCTCATGCAAATAGAAGAATCTACACAGCAAGGAATATTCACTCAATTATATTTTTGTACTCCTTGTCACAAACTTGGGAATCTGATGCATTTCTACCTTGATAAAGTTAGTATGCTTGCCTTTGCGGGCAGAAAAGATATGATCGCTCTTTTAACTGAACATTGGTGGAAATAAGTAGTCTTTCTCTTTGGTTCAGAATAGTTTCTCCACCTCAGTACTGTTGAAACGTGGGGGTGTATGATTCTTTGTTGGGGTTAGGGAAGCTGTTCTGTGCTTTTTTAGTATGCTTAGCAATTTTCTGGCCTTTACCCATTAAGTACCAATATACTACTCACAACCCATCCCAATCATGACAATCAAAAATATCTCCAGATATTCCAAATGGCCCCTTGAGACAAAATTATCCCTAAGAACCACTCAATTGAGAATGATCATTGGTAAGGATTTTAGAGGAAGAGAGAATTAACGACCAAGAGCCTCTGATAGATTAGATATCATGTTGTATTCATTATTCTTCCTAACCAGTTTATTGCTCAGACATACAAGGTTATGAAAGGCAAAACCACTCTTCCAGGGTCTCAGAATTTGGATCCAGGACTTAAAATTAAACCCGTGTGACACTAACCCTGACAGATCATACTGCTTTGAGGCATTTATCAGTAAAAAGTCACCAAAACATCTGCTACTTCCAATGTGTAGAGTTCAAGAGGACTCAGTTCATTAACCAACCTCCATTTATTTCAAGTAGGCTGTAGATCAAGAGGCAATGCCACACTGTTGCAAGCACAGTGGGTTACAGGCAAGAGTTCTGGCTTTGGGTGTCAGCTCTGGAATTAACTAGCTTCGCACCATTGGGCAAAGTCATTGTGCCTCGGCTTCTTCAACTCTGAAACTCAGGAGTCAACCTCCATGCTCTTGATAGCCAGTGAGCTCTGTTTTCTGAAGATGTTGAGAATTGGAATGCTTGGGATTTCAAGATCGCCAACAGTTTCTACATCACTTTAAAATCATCCTATGTGCAGTGTAGGACAATAGGTGTGCTTTGAAACTTTTGGCTCAATTGAATCTATTAGTCTCATATTGCTATGTCTTGCATTTCTACCATCTCCAGCCCATTATTCATCTCCTTCGTGGAGTCCTTTCTAGTAATTATCTTTTCTGTCATGATAGATTTCCTTTACTTCCCATGCTCCTTGGCACTTGTGTTGATCGCCTGACCAACCTACACACTGTTTCCATGTCAGAACTGAAATGATTTGTGGGTTTTCACTTAAGTTTTATTATTCCAACCGAATTATAAGATCTTCGAGTGTCTTCTACTTTTACATTTTCTGAAGTATTTAACAAATGCTGTATATGGTAGCTGTTGAGTTAGTGCCTATTGAATCAAATTTAAGCATTTGTCATTTTAAAGCAAACTTTCTCAGAAGAAACAGCTGTGATAAGTGATAGGCACACAGAACCTAACTATTCCAACCAAACAGTTGTATCTAGTGTGAATTGTTCTTTGAGCACAATTTCTGTTTAATTTCATTGGAGAAAAATAATAATGCCATGTGTTGCCATATGTGCTTCCTCTGTTCTGACTCCTTTTAAATTTCTCAGACCTGGGAATTAAGATGCTTTCAGAATGAAGTTTCTGAAATGCTCCACTGGGTACATCTTTTCAGAAATAGCCATATGTAGGAAAATCTGACATAGTCATTGCCAGAGAAGAGCTGATAAATACAATTTGATGTAGTATTTCAGCAAACATTTCAATAACTTTCTGACATTTTCCTGTAGTCCTTATTTACCTTATCAATAGTTATAGTGACATGTGATTGTCAACTTTTTATATTAAGACCAAACTAATAAATTAAACATGTTGTGTTTATAGCTGATGAAAGCTGACGTTTTAGAAGGGTGTTAAAATATACTGACAGGTCCTGTTCACAGGCTCCTTTGGTATAAATATGCAGATGACATCTTTAGATATTGTTTGTACACATGCAGTAGAAAGCGTTGACAACCTAACAAATGCAAATGTCAGCCTCACCATTTAACCTCTCTGTAGAAAAAGATGTGTGTTTTTTTAAGTTACATGTATCTTTTAACTCTATTTCAAAGTTTTTTTTTTTAGCCTATTATCACTACTGTTTCATGTACTGTGGAAAGCAGCCATTGCTCTAAAATAGTACATTTTTATACTTAATATTTCATCCCCAAGCCATCAAAGTGCTCCACATTTTAAAACAAAGTAATTGATAGGGTCAGAAATAGACTATTTGGGTCCAGCTATAATTTTAAGAAATATGAATCATGCTCTGTGAACCATGATTGTTTTGTTCTGATTAAAGAAAGCACATTTTAACCTGGCTGGGAGTTGCATGTGGGACCTGGGAGCTCACCTGGAAATCCTCCCCATCTGGGAACTGCCTGTTGGCCTGGAAAGATAAACAACCTTGTTGCAGAAACCAGAGCCGCCAGCCCAAGGAAGACCCCCAGCTTTTGCATACCTGCAGGCCTTTGCATATCCAGCCCGAATTACCTATAAACTGCCCATTTGGCATACGCTTTTGCCTATTTTCCCGTGTAATTTTGGTCCTTCTTCCCAATATAAGCAGCTGGTTTAGTGGGGGGAGGGAGAGCAGATTTTTGTGGATGACCTGCTGCTCTCCCATACTGCCGGCAGTATTAGAATAAACGTTTATATGATTCAACCCCGTCTCTACTTACTTGGCTCAGTTGAATCTATTAGTGACAGGTAACATGGACCCATTGATTGTCCGGTTACATAATCACAACACAGACTTCAGTTTTGTAGCCTAAGCAACTATATTTGTTTGAGATAATTACAATAAGGCAATCACCTATTATTATTATTATTATTATTATTATTTATTAAGAAGCTGCAGTGGTTGCTTTATATAAGGGAACCTCTTTAGTTTTGCAGCAGTATGATTTTTTTCAAAGTTGTATAGGAGCCTGGCTCATCTCTCTGATCTTTGTCTATTGTTGGTTCAATATTTGTGGAATATTATGTTATTGGGAACCTTATAACCAATACTCCAGCAATGCGTAGGCATTTTTGTCCCCAAGAGCTAAGTACACTGTGAAAGAAAAGAGCTATTGAGGATGCTGGGCTCAGTAGTCCCAGAAATTACGTGATAAGTCACAGTAGTGTACCTTACATAGTAACAAAGAATTTTTTAAGTAAAGAGGGGAAAGACTATAGTAAGTTCGTCAAGGTCATTCTTGAATTTTATTGTGTATGGAAATTTTGCCTCTCTCTCAGCTCTCAGCTTCCTCGTCTGTGCAATGAAGTGGTTAGACTGGACCAGTACTTAAACTGTTCCACATAGAGGGCTGAATGCTGGGCCCTTCTAGGGTTTCTGATTCAGATGCCCAGTGGCCTGGGGCTTTGCATTTCTAAAGAGTTCCAGGTTGATGCTGAAGCTGGTGTCATGGGATTACACTTTGAGAGCCACTGGAGTAGGTGACCTACAGCCTCTTTCAGCTCTAAAATTCGACTCAACTTTGTCAGTTTCCTAGATTTATTAGAAGATAGCTGTATCTCCCACTTTGAATACGTATGCCTTGAATCTCTGCTTCATTTAGTAATTGTTTGGTGCCCTTTCCAGTTAATACGGCAAGTTTCTTACCCTTAAAAATTAACTCCTCTTCCCCCCCCCCCCCCCCCCCCCCCCCGCCATTCTTTGTGTACTGCCAAACAGAATGTTTGTTTAAGTAATATTAGTGCAATACATCTCCAGAGCTTCCCTTTGGGGAAATTTAAATGAAATTTTAAAGTATCATTAAGAATGCAAACAATAAATTCTTTCACTAGCTGTAGGCATCTTTACATTGGGATGACAAAAAAAAAAAAAGCATTCTGGTTAATTAGAAGTAATTTGTTAGAAACTGGAATCCTCTTTTTTCTCTCTCTCTCAGATTAAAACTCAGTTCCCAGCTGGATGCTTATTAGTGCAGGAAATGTAATTGTCGGGTGATTAATTGCAAAAGATAGATAATTAGCATTCATGTGATGTGTCAGAGATGGATAACCGAGAGGTTGACTGCACATTGAAAGAGGACAGTTGAAATCTAGGTTGTGGGTTGTAGCTATCAGCAGGTGATTTAGCTTTAGAGTTTGTAGAAAGTGGTAGGCAGAAAAATCACCTGTACTTTGCCTTTTTCATCCCATTTCAGGCAATATCCTCATAATAAAAATGACCAGAATAGAGTTCTCACCACCTGAAAGCAGGCTTAGAACTTTGGAACGGATGCTGATCTACCTTGCCTGGCTTCAAATAAAGGATTTGAGATTTCTAGCTGTTTTTCAGTACCACCTAGATTTTTATTTCTTTTTTCCTTACTGTTAAAAGTATACAGATATCCTCTTTGTTTGTTTATTTGTTTGGTTGGTTTTCCCATTGACCCCCTCCACCCACACCCATCCCTCCCAAGCCTTCACCACTCTATTACCTGTGTCCATGTATATTTTTAAATTCTTTCCATTGAGCCTACCTTAAATATTGCTATTCCCAGTTGAAATGACTTATCTAATTTTCAATGACCAAATCTTACCTCCTTTGAAATTAGTGCCCCTTGTTCCTAGAAGTTAAGTATTTTCATCATAAGTCATTGGATTCCAACATGGAATAGTTTTGCCTTTAAAAAATTGTACATACTTATGCTATTTCTTTAAATAATCCATTGGGGGGGGGGGGGAAATAGTGAAATGAAAAAAAAGGCAACCTGTCAGTTGGCCATCTCCAGTCTGGTTCACCTGTTGGTTTATTTAAAATCACAATGAAATGAATAAAAACTAGAATTTTCTCCCGCATGGGTAAATGGGACTTTCTCCACCTTCTAAACCTTATATTTTTTTACCGAAGAGTTTTGCAGCCCTCAGAAATACTGCTTCACAAATTCAGCTAATGACCCAAATTCAGCTTGTTTGTTGTGTAGGAGTTGTATTAAAATAACTCACTGTCGCCGAAACCGGTTTGGCTCAGTGGTAGAGCGTCGGTCTGCGGACTGAAGGGTCCCGGGTTCGATTCCGGTCAAGGGCATGTACATTGGTTGCGGGCACATCCCCGGTAGGGGGTGTGCAAGAGGCAGCTGGTCGATGTTACTCTCTCATTGACGTTTCTAGCTCTCTATCTCTCTCCCTTCCTCTCTGTAAAAAGACTAATAAAATATATTAAAAAAAAAAAAAAAACAAAAAAAAAAAACTCACTGTATGAGTATTGTCATTAATGATATGCTCATTTTGATAATGGGGCTACAGATTCTTAGCCTATAGTCCTTGGGGAGATGCTACAATTTTTTTTAACTAAGTATTGTTCTGGCTCCTTTTCCTTGATTGGCCCAGAAATAGCAATCAGCTGGGGAGCAGGATGACATGCCTCTTAGCGATCCCTTTGATCTTTGAGATGAGTATCAACATTGTATGCTTCCTAATGGAAGTGTAATTTAATGAAATCTATGGGGTAAACATACTTCAGATGTTCAAAGGAGGTGACAAAATTTTTGCTGGCAGCCAGGACCTGGCGGCTTTCCAGCTTGCCTCTAGCTGCTATGCATATAGCATCGAGAAAGGCACTTAAAATAGGAACATAAAGTATTATTTTCATTGTTGCAACCCCCCTGCCGGCCCTTCCCCACCAATTTCTTTTCCTTACATTTATTTTTGTGGTATTTCTGCAAGTGCCCTTTGACATGTAACCTTTCCTACTATAAAGTGGAATGTGAGGTTTGATCTTTTTATATTTTTCTTGGTTTATTTTATGACACCAAGAGCAGTACATTGGACTTATGGCACCAAAGTGAAGAGTAGTTGTAGGCATGAAGACTGAATCAAACCTCCTAGAGGGGGAAAAAAGGCACTCCATAAAAAGTACATATTTCAGTATTGGTTGATTAAATTGAACATTCCCACTTGGGAGGAGATGCTAGAGCACTTTTAAGAGTCCTTGAGGAAGTGCGATGGAAATGGCCAGACAGGAGGGAGTCAGGGGACCTGACTCATCTCAGGTGTCACCTCCTGGCTGTGTCCTGTAGGGTCAGTTCCTTTCTCTGGGCCTCAGTTTCCTTAGCTGTAAAGTGAATGGACTGATTTCGATGACTTCAAAGGTCATTTTCAGCTCTGAGATTTTATGATTCTTTTAAAGTCTGGATGTAAGTGCTGTCCAATAAAAAGATCACGGCAGCCACATTTGTAACATTAAATTTCCTAGTAACGATATGTTTTTTTTAAAAGCACAAAGAAAGAGGTGAAATTAACTTTAGTAATGTATTTTAACCCAATAGGTCCAAACTCATATCATTTCAATATGTCATAAGTTTCAAAAATACTGAGCTATTTTACTTTTTCCCCCCTCTATTTTTTAAAACTCGATATCCAATAGTTTGCTTTCTTCCATTTCTTTCATGTGTGACATGTTTCTTTATCTCCGCATTTTTGGCTGCTTCCCTGTGTTTATTTCTATGTATTGGGTAGAGCTGCTATGTCTACTTGAGTTGGTAGAGTGGCCTTCTGTAGTAAGTAGCCTATAGGGCCCAGTGACTAAGCCTCCCCAGTTACCTGAGCTGGGCACTCTAGCTGCACCTCTTTGTGGGCTGTGAGCATAGTCTTGTAGTTGAGATTTGATTTCTGTTGGTGTCACTGGGAGGCCTGATGCATGAAATTCATGCAAGAGTAGGCCTTCCTTCCCCTGGCTGCTGTCACCGGCTTCCCTCTGGCATCTGGGCTTCCCTCTCAGTCCCAGCTTCGTCCAGAAGGTTGTCTGGTCTAATTAGCATATTATGCTTTTATTATTAGATATTTATCAAAAAGTCATTAAGGATTAAACCATTAAGTTTCTTTTGAATAACCAGATTTTTTAGTGGATGACACTACTTATTGAGTCGGTGAATATTAGAGTGGGATAAATAATGTTTTTGTTTTTCTTGTTTGTTTAGTGGGAGAATATTGGTTATAGAATCAATAATTCACTCTTAGTGTTTTAGACTTGTGATACCTATGAAACATCCCAGCAGGGAACTTAACTAATCAGTTGAATATATCAAGTTTGAGTTCAGAGGAGAAATTGAGTTAGATCTATTCTGACCTCAGCATAGAGGTAGTGTTTAAAGCTTTAGAAATACTTAGGGAGAGAAAAGAGTGATAGAAGAGAGTTCTTGACCAAGCTCACTCATGAGAATGGAAGCATGTAGATTTCAAGTAAAAAATGATTTTAATTGAATTAGAAAAGAAGCTACTGGTGAGGTAGGAGTAAAACGAGATCATTTTTACAGAAAAGAGTATTTTAAAAAAGAGGACATTTCAACCAAGTTGAATACTATTGAGTAAAATGAAGACATAAAAAGTGTCTACTAGATTGTCAGCATGATGGTCCCCGTGGACTTTGACAAGAACCTTTAGGTTGGTTGGCAGGCATTAAGATTCAGCAAATCCCTTTAAAGCCTGACTTGGTAACTCTCTACCATAGTCTTTGAAATATTTATATATGAAGATCGTCTCTTAGAATAATACTTGGTACTTAATAAACTTAAAAAAATATATATTAGCTATTTTTTAAAACATAAATAAAGTTGATTTTTAAATAACATGCTCAATTGTAAAGGATAATCTAACATAGGCCAAAATCCTCAAGAGAGAATTTCTCTGACATGAGACCTTTCTCAGTTGTAAACCTATAAATCACATTTGATTACCTATTGTACTGAGTGATGCTATTTAATTATTGACTCATAGTATCGATAGTTGACCAGAATTTTATTTTCTAGCTCTAGAAAATAGATCTAGATGCATATGTAAATAGTTAAAGTTTATCTCTTACGTGGATTCTCACATAAACCAGTTCTGGTTTTTAACAGTCATGCACTGCATAACAACATTTCTGTCAATGACAGACTGCATATGTGATTCCAAGGATTATAATGGAGCCAAAAAATTTGCTATTGCCTAGTGACATCATAGTCATCCTCACATAGTACAGCAATGCATTGCTCACATGTTTGTAGAGATGCTGATGTAAACAAACCTACTCCACTGGCAATCATATAAAAGTTTATCACATATAATTTACAGTATGTAATACTTGATAGTGATAATAAACTGGCTTATGTATTTATTATATTTTACATCACTATTTTAGAGCAGCAGTTTTCAACCTCACAAATATTTATTAAAATTCTGTGGCACATCAAAAATTTTGTATTTTCTTCTGATATGACAAATAATAGGTATGATTTTGATTTATTCACATTGGATGGCTGTTGCTGTGTTAGCTGTTATCATTTTTTTTTATTTGACAATCTAAGGGAAAAGAGGTCAGTGCCACTGACTAAATAGTTAGACATAACATGTTTTAAAATTTTTTGTGGCACACCGGTTGAAAATTGCCATTTTAGAGTGTAGTCTGCCTACTTATAATTAAAACAAGTTTGTTGTAAAACAGTATGCCTGTTGGCCAGCAGCTTCTTCATACATCTCTTATTTATAGTGTCTTTTGATTGCATCATTTTCTCTTGTTTTAATTTTGTGCCATGACATGCTGTATAGGCTTGTAGCCTAGGAGTAATAGGGTGTAACAATAGCCTACATGTGTACTAGGCTACCTAGTAAATATACTCTATGATTGGTGCACAATGACAAAAATCAACTAACAGTGCATTTCTTAGAACATATTACCTGTTGTTGAGTGACGCATGACTATATAATAAGAAAAGATACAAGATACTTGATTATCTCCTTATAAAATGTATGGTGCTTAAAACAAGAGAGCATACTATCATATTCAGTCAGTCTCTCATTGTTTATGTTAAATAGCATGAAATAATGTAATAGATCATCCCTACATGATTTCTGTTATGATTCAGAATTCTTGATGTTCCTTGTTTTGCCTTTCCTTTATTGGATTCTGTGCTGCATGTAAATCCTTTCTGTCAAAGCATTCAGGAGTAAACTTGAGTTCTTAGCTAAAACAAGTGTTTGTCAGCAGCACAACCAAGTTTATACTGACCAAAGAATTGTTCTTTTTATTTCATTAGAACATAATTTTCATTTTCATCACTTGTAAGGGAATGGGGTTAGGTTAAGTTCTTCCTAAAGAGCCTTATAATCCTGGATTGTTATTATGTAATTTATAAAATGTTAATTATATTTCTATTTTATCCTTGGAAAACCATTAAAAGTGGTTTATTTTGCCTGAAAATGGATAATTTTCCTCTTATTTACCTACAGATTCCAAGCTCCAAGCCCTTGGTAAACAAACTACCCTCTCAACCCCCACCAAATGATTTTATTGTTGTAAAATCTTCCTTTTAGAAAAACATTATAAAATATCCTATGACTATTCAGGGGAGTAAAATGACTATAATTTACAAATATATTTAAACTATACAGAAAAATAAATAATGCTTTTGGGATATATTTATCTCTATTGGCTAATTTTTGTTTCTTTATATATAGAGAGGGCTCAGGTCAAATAAAGATTGAATAGATGTCTATTTGCAGTTGGAGTTTTGACCACCTTTTTTTTTTTTTCTCAAGTGACTTCCAAGGGTTATTATATATTCAGATGAACAATTTTCTTGGAAATGTTGTTGCTTCAAGTTGTAGGTGTTTTATTCAGGTAGACTGTCACTTTAATAAATGTCTTCCTTCCTCAATGTTTCTACCTGAATTATTCTATTTTCACTACAGGGACTAAAATGTTATCCAGCAGAATTTTATCCAAAGTCCATGGGATAAAGAGGGTGGTAAAATTAATCATTCATCTGCTAGATGTCAGCAAAGATTTAAGGTAAATAAAGAAATAACCGGGCCTTGGGAAAAGTGGCCTTATCTTGTCCCTATACTATACAAATATTCCAACATGGATTGTACCCACAGATTATCTCTCCTTTCCAGCCTCACTGTTGCTCAGTTAATTGAGGACCATATGGACTCTCTCTCTCTCTCTTTTTTTTTTTTTTTTAAATATATTTTATTGATTTTACACTGAGAGGAATTGAGAGGGATAGAAATGTCGATGAGAAACATCGACCAGGTGCCTCTTGCACACCCCCACTGGGAATGTGCCCACAACCAAGGTACATGCCCTTGACCAGAATCGAACCCGGGACCTTTCAGTCCGTAGGCCGATGCTCTATCCACTGAGCCAAACCGGTTTTGGCTGGACTCTCTCTTGACCTTTAAGAACAAGGCTGAGATTTCTGCCTTTAATCTAGTCCCTCTGCCATCTATTTTCTACCTTGATTCTAGGGGAAACTGATTAAACCATGGTAGTTTTTTCCTTTCTTCCACTGTTCTAATATAAACTTGCATTTTGTACTCCAGTTTTTACACTTATTGCAATTATTTGTTTTTGTGTGCCAACTCCTGGTATCCTTGAGGAGCTCACAGTGCAGGAATCTGCTCATGAATAATACCATATCAGATATAGTACTAATATTCTGGTAGTGCTCCTCAAAATCTTTTTTGTTAAATAAATGCTGAAATGAAGGGACAAATTAGTGAATGGTACAAAACCCCATGTCTGTAGTCTTATTTAGATTTGTTATCTTTTTTTGGTCTGAGTATGAGATGGTCAATAAAACTTTGTGGCTTTATTAATTAATTGAATTTCTTCCAGTAGCAATCCTTATTTTATGTCATCATATTCCATTTTATAACTAATTCAAATTTTTTTTAATCTTTCTTGGTAAATTATTTTAATAACATTAAATATTTCTAGTCTCTCTGAAGGCAAATTCTGGGTTAGGCTTCTTAAAAGGCATTTATAAGTGAGGGGAACAAAGGAAAAATGAAAGAGGTAATAAGTGAGATATGGATGTCACTTTCAAAATTTTTTTCTCCCCTGATCAATTATTTGACATACTTTGTTGTTGTTTTATATATTTTGTTTTATTGAGTACTATATTAATAGTCACATTTTAAAAGAACTCTGTGATTTAATTACTTTGGAAATAAAAACTTTCTTTGGCTAGCTATCCTTTTTCCCTGAGAAATATAAAACTTTTACACTAAAAGTTATTTTCAAATCAAATCTTAAGAATGTTTTGTTGGTTGGGGATCTGAGCATCTCATGTTCTAAAATAATGCCTTCACTAAAAATGTACATCTATCTTAAAAGGGATACTGCATGAATTTTAGAGTTGAGCAGTTCATATTTGGGGACCTTTAAAGTAGATATTTACTTCAGTTTCTATCATTTTATAACCTCCAATTTCTATAATCTTATATCATCAGTGCTGTTTTACAAATAAACACATTACTTTTAGCCAGCCTTATAAGTAGCAAAATATGTATCTGTTTATGTTTTCTAGAATCCTTACTTTTTTTGCTTACTTTGTTTGTTTTTCTTTTTAATCCTCACTGGAGGATATTTTTCCATTGATTTTTAGAGAGAGTGGAAGGTAGAGGAAGAAACACATACACAGAGAGAAACATCAATGTGAGAGAGACACATCCATTGGGTGCCTTCCGCATGCAACCCTACCAGGGTCGGGAGTCTGCAACTGAGGTATGTGCCCTTGACCAGAATCGAATCCGGGACCCTTCAGTCCATAGGCAAATGCTTTATGCACTGAGCCAAATTGGCTGGGGCCTCACTTTTTTTTATGTACATAAATATTTACTTACAGAAATCCGAGATTAGTATTTGCAGTTCTATCTGTCACCTCCCACTCAACAGTCCCTACCAAAAAAGACAAACGAACATTAAATCACATTTAATTGAATAGTTACGAATGTGATAAATGTGGAATATTAGAAGGATGGCTGCATATGCTTTTGACATGTGTCAAATTTCGTATGAACATGACTGCTGACCCAGTGCCATCAGGCCATGTATTTTTAATTATTTTTCTAAAAGTAAAACTAGTTTTGTACACATCTTTCTTCATTCTCTCCCCAGCTCCTGCTTGTGACAGGCAGCATGAGCTTGTCTTTATTAGCCTTGGCTCTAGTCCTTGGAATCAAGTGTCCACAGCTTGCTCAGGAATGGGAAGATCTTGACCTTTTAAGAAAGTGCAAACTCTAATTTCACATACACACACACACACACACACACACACACACACATGTATATATGTGTATATATATGTTTTTTAAAAAATGATAGTTTAGAATTAAACCTATTCTGTGTGTTTTTATTTTTTAACAACTAACTTGATTTCTTTTTCATTATTCTATTTCTAATGTTGGTTGCAACTGATTTTCATGCTTTTAAATCTTGATTCCTTAGAAATAAACAAAAGAAAGAGCTTCTATGGAAGCTTGGAGTATGCTTTTAATTTAAATTACCTTGATTTTCTCTTTCATTCCTAAAAGAAAGCAAACAAATTTTTGAGTTGCCTATTATTTTTCCTAAGAAGATAGAGGATTCTCATTTGATAAATCAGGTGTTAATTTTGTAATTATTAATATCTAAAATTAAAATATTAATGTGAAGCAAATGTTTTCTTTGAGTAAATTTCCCAAGTTTTCTTTCAATAACACATGGTGGCTTGTAAGAGACTTTAAGAGGACAATTCTTATATTAATGCGGAACTCTTCTGGGGTGTGTGATAGAAATCATCTTTTATCACGTAAATGCTTGGTTTTTGAAAGTTTTATTGCTTTTTGTTATCCGTGTGAAACAGTGCGTTTATATTTTTACCCCCTACCATTTCTTATTCTACTTGTGTGCAGAAGTCTGATGTCATATATCTACATACGTTGTAAATGGAAAAGTTTAATTGGATTACTTACTTTTACCAGAGCCAAAGTGTGATTTCTCCCTTCCACACAGTGTTCAGTATTCTTCTCAAGCCGGGTTATTCAATAGTCAAACATGAGAATTCCTTCTTCTTCTTCTTTTTTTTTTTTCTTCTCTTGGTATAAAAGATTTCACTGTTTTAGATTTTTTCTTAATCTCATGCCTAAAATGTCCCCATTATTTAAACTATCCTTCAAGGTATTCCTAGGCAAAGTACTAAAAAGTCCTAAACATATAACCCAAAGTATGTTGTTGCATTGTTGGAAGCATTTTACCCAGCAGATGCTGGAGTTTGTGGTGCTGACAATGCTGAAGAGGATTGTAGTTATGGTGATTACTAAGATTTGCAGGGAAAATTCTCCCTTTCACTTTGGTTGCCCATCTCAGTTCCCCACTCAACCTTTACCCAAATGTCCAACCTAGATAACTACTGTTCTTAATTTCCTGTGTGTCCTCCAGTGTTCTTTATGTGTATACAGGCCAATACAAATGTATGTTCTTCTCCCTTCCCCCTTAAATTTTCTTTTTTTTTTTTTTTTTTGGAAAAAAAATGGGCTTTCTTGTGACATGTGTGATACAAATATAGTGTTTGTGCTTTTTGTCCATTTGGTCCTTATTTTTTGCCTTCTTTTGAGTAAATCACATAATTATTAATATTATATTCTACCTCCTATATTAAATTTTTAATTATACCTCTTTCTGTTTTGTGTGTGTGTGTGTGTGTGTGTGTGTGTGTGTGTGTGTGAGAGAGAGAGAGAGAGAGAGAGAGAGAGAGAGAGAGAGAGAGAGAGAGAGACTTCTGTAAAAAACGTAAAATGTGTCTCTTTTGCTCATACAGTCTGCTTTCAAACAATATCATATTTCATGGACAGTGGAAGACCTTACCCAGTAGAATTCCATTTACCTGTCTTCCACACTCTGTACTCTTTTTGTCTTATATTTCACTTCTGCAAATGACTGGGACCCCATGACACATCCTTAAGAAAAGTATTTTATATTACCCAGATACTGACTTATATGAAAGCTCCTTTCTCTTTCCTGCAAATAACAATTTCCTTTGATATTATTTCTCTTCAGTCTAAAGAACTAATTTTAGCAAGTCCAGTTGGACAAAGCTGCTGGAGATGAATTGGGTCAGGTTTTACCTGATTTAAAAATGTCTTTATTTTCACTATAATTTTAAAAATTATTTTTATTTAAGTATAATCGGCATATAATATTATATGAGTCATCACCGTTATTCTGCAATTACATTTTCACTGGATATTGATTTTTAGTTTGACAGGTCCCCTCCCCTCTCCCCTTCCTGTACTTTCAAGGTGTAAGGTCAATTGTCTTCTGGCCTCCATTGTTTCTGGTGAGGTCAGCTGTCATTTATGTTAGTTTTACCCTCAGTATGTAAGGCTGCTCTTTTATGCTCTGGCTGCTTTTCAGAGTTACTATTTATCTTTGTGCTTGAGCAGACAGTTTAATGATGTTGTGTTATGTGGTTTCTTTATAGCAGGTGTAAACCTGCTTGTGACTCACTGAGTTTCCTGGATCTATGGAATGAGCTTTCTCATCAGCTTTATAAAGTTTCTGTCATTATTTATTCAAAGATTTCTTCTGCCCCATTTCTCTCTCTTCCTTTTTTGAATGAAACTACAATTATGTTGGATCACTAATAGTATTTTACAGTTCTTGGGTGTTTTTTTTTTGTTTTTGTTTGTTTGTTTTTTTATATCTGTGTTTTTCAGTTTGGGTGCTTTATATTTATCCCTTTTTAGGATTATAGATCCTTTCCTTTGCTATTTCCAGTCTGCTCTTAAGTCTATTTAATGATACCATATTCTAATCACATTTTGATACCACATTTTATGTGCTGTCATTTCTATTTGGTTTATTTTTTTAGTCTCTATTACAATTCATCCTCTTTTGTTCATTTTTTCTGCTATAATCTTTGGCATTTTTATGATAGTTATTTTAAAGTCCCTACATGATAATTCCTGTATATGGATCATCCTACTATGCTTCATTGACTATGGGTCACATTTTTTTAATTCGTTATATGCCTTATAATTTTTTATTTTATGTAAAACAGCAGTAGACAGTGAAATAAATAAATCTTTATCAAAATAAAACACAGAACAACAGGAAAAAAAACACACTCCCTTTTCTTTCAGGTTTCTGTAGTGAAGTGGCTAAGTCAGTCTGACATTTAAGACATTTAGTTGGGCTGTATGTGGGCTCCTCCTCCTCCTTTTCTCCCCTCCCCCAGTTTAATGCACATGTTTTGAGACTGAAGTTAGGAACTTCCTTTCAGCGGGGCTTGAGCTGTGAACACCATTGAGTTTCCAGAGTATTTCTTTCTGCCATCCGGCTGAGCCGCCATGTTTCTTATTTGAGGGAAATCTCAGTCTCTGCTTTACAGCCCCACTGCTCTTTTGGAGTCTCTGGGGAGTTCCCTTTGCTCTACAGTCTTGCTCCTGGCTTTTTGTATCTTGGGAGAATTCTTTCTGCCCTGTTGCATTAACTGTGGCTTAGAAAGGCAGTGGCTTTATACTGTTTGAAGATCCAGAGTGCCTAGGCTTTTCTCTCAGCTCACCTGTTCTCTCCCATTCCAACTTTTGGTGGCTGAATGTTAGGAATGCCTCAGGTAGCTGTCTATCCGCTCTCTTTCTTCATCCATAGCCTACAGTAGCCAAGATCTCAGAGGGCTTAACATGGACTTCTCTTAACTCTGAAACCTTGGACCCCACCTTCAGAGAGCCAGCTGTCTTAGTATGTATTGGTCTTGTGTAACCCAAGGGAGCATCTCTCTCAGCAATGACCCATAGGCAAGCATTGATTGGTAGACCCTGTATCTCACACTGTGACTCAGGTTCCCTGAAATCCTAACTTGTTATGCTAACCCTGATACTTAGAAAGTCGGTTCAAAGTTTGGCTGGTTTCTGTTTACCTCCGTCTGTGGAGGCTCTTTATACTCCTCCAAGAATGAGACCAACCACGTGTCTGTTCTTTGATATAAAAGGTTCATTATTTTTCCCTGGTCTGTCTGGCTCAGTTGGTTGGGCACCAAAGGGTTGCTGGTTGGATTCCCAGTCAAGGCACATGCCCAGGTTGCAGGCTCTATCCCCAGTAGAGGGCGTGCAGGAGGCAGCCAATCAACATTTGCTCTCACATAGATGTTTCTCTCTCCCCCTTTCTCCCTCTTTTTCTAAAAAAATCAATGAAAATATTTAAAAGTATAAAAGACTGATGATTTTCTGGAATGTACTTTATTACATGATTTTGTGTCATCAGCTCTCTGATAGGTTTTAAAATTATGATTATGTAGCTTTTCCAGCTTGTTCTGTTTATGAAGGTGAAAACAGTATTCTCTTGTGGCTTTGTACATTTTTTGGGGAATCAGAAGTCCTGTGTCATTCTTTATGTAACTCTGCCTCCTCTGAACAAACTGTATGGAGGACTTCCGCCAGCAGCCTGTTTTCACCTGCTCCTGCATCCATTGTTTCAAACAAAACATATAGAGCTTGTGCTTCAGAATGAGCTCTCACCTTTGGAAAGTGTATCTTGGGTGGCACTTTTTGAGCTGAGCTATTGTTGAGTCCTGTTACCATCCTTCATGCATTTTGTCACCTTCTACCAAGTAGCTCTGCATGATCTCATCTGCTTCTAGACACCTCTCCACATATTTTGGGACCTATGAATAATTATGTGTTTTCTAGGTTTGCCAAGAATAGAGAATTCAGAGTACATTTGTTCTTGTTCCCTACGGTCCTACTCTACCCCAGAGGGGTAGGAGAAGAAAAAAATGATTACTTAGAGGAGTCTTTTAACTTATGCAGCTGTATTCGTCTCATTTAATCATCATGACAAAGGAAGCATTTTTATTTCCCTTCTGCAGCTATGCAAACTGAGACTAGGAAAGGTTAGACACTCTCTATGCAATCACATAGATAACACATAGCAAAGCTGGGATTTGAATCCTAGTTTAATTCATATTGATCAGTAATGTGCTGATAACCAAGCACATTATCTTTGAAGTTTCTGTGTTGTATTACTGTATGAATTCTTTTCAGAGTTTGGGATAACATATACAAGTATTTTCTCTTCTGGAAACAGAGCAAAAGGATGAATGGGATCCTAAATCCTCAAAAAAGTAAAAAGTAATAAAAATAAAAGTAAAACAGTGAGGTTCAAAGCAGAAAATCCAGTTCAAATATACATAAAAAGAGTCAAAAGAAGAAGAAGGGGGAAAGAAGGACTCATAATGGGAAACAATATTGAGTCCCAAGAGTCAGGAGGGACCAAAATGGAATGTCAGCCTGGTCTTTATAGTCAGGAGTCTGGGTGATTGCCAGGGTTCTTGTCCCAGCCTTACAAAGGGCTCAGCAATCTGGAGAAAGGGGCTGAAGCTTAAATTAAGAAAGAGTCCAAAGATGGAAGATAATTTTGAAAGGCATTGGGGGTCAGGGGTCTTCAGCTAAGGAGCTAAAAGACTACCCCTTGTCTAAGGACTCCTGTGCTATTTATTAACACAAATTGTCCTAAGGCAAGGTGGAGATAATACACTTCAAAGGGTAGGGCTTACAGAAGCATTGTCAGTTTGGGGAATAGCCTATAGCCTACAGCTGTTCAGGTGTTTGGCCAACAGGAGGCAATAACATGCAGATTTAAGATGCCCTGAGCTGTCTAGCAGCGAAAAATAATATATACAAATCTTTAGGTTTGGGGAAATGTCCTATTCAGGTTTGAGGGAGATGCTTTTTAGCCCTCCCTGATGATTCAGCCCTGCTGACATCCTAGAATTGGCTTTTAGCAGGTGATGACCAGCAGTAAACCTGAGTGTCTGTGTTGGGAAAAATGTGTGAGACCATCTTAAATTAACATGCTTTGTGGGCAAACCCAGAGTTTTATGTGCTAGAGGAATAGACTTTTTGACATTCTCAATAGTGTTAATTATTATAATCAGAGCAGTTATTTTTCTTTAATTCCTAGTCTGTGTTTAGCACCATACTTAGCTGTTTTATAAACTTTACTTCAGCTAGACCTGAGAGAGAGGAGTTCAAAAACTTGCTTTTAAAAAAAATTGATTTCAGAGAGGAAGTAAGAGGGAGAGAAAGATAGAAACATCAGTGATGAGAGAGAATCATTGAACAGCTGCTTCCTGCACTCCCCCCAATGGGGATCAAGCCCACAACCTGGGCATATGCCCTGATCAGGAATCAAATCATGACTTCCTGGTTCATAGCTTGAGGCTCAACTACTGAGCCACGCCGCCCGGCTAGGCCAAACACTTGCTTATTAATCTCAATTAGAAAAGGACAAAGGGCTTTGGATCCTCACTAATCAGGTGTCCAAATTGAGGCCTTTATAATTTATCGTATTGTTTCCTTAAAGGACAAGAAAATCAGAGTAACAGAAACTAGCCCCAAACTCAAATAAAAATCAAAGTATATATGTGATATTAAATGTGTACAGAGCAGAAATAAGAATGAACAGAAAAAAGAACAACCTCAATGTTACATACCATGCGTAAGATTGGGTCCACTTTGGTCTGCGTTAAACTCTGGAAGAATCTCTCAAAGTCCATCTCTGGGCTTAGAAAATGAGACAGATGAAGAAAGGTCCTGGGATCATTTTCCCTGGATGGAAAGACACTCAACTTGTTGAGTGTCTTCAAATCTGTAAAGAACTCTCTGTCAAGTTCGGTCAACAGCTGTTGTTGGTCTCTGCTGTATGTGTAACTATGGTACCATAGACTTCCACTTAATTTAGGGAAATCATCCCTGACAGCAGCCAATGACTGTTGGCAATCATCAGTTGTGAAAGCTAAGGAACCTCCTTCCTGAGGTCTTTATAGGATACACTCAGGATGCAGTGATGTCAGGAATGAGACATACGGGACGACCTCTCAAGGTCCCTTCTAGCCCTAAGGTTCTATTATCATCGCATATTTATAGAGTGCCAAAATTGGCTGTGTTCTTTCCAGAGAATAGAATTACATTCAGCCCCTGTCCAGGACTATCACAGTCAAAATTAGACTGATCAGCAATACCTTGGTTGCCAAATCAAGTCCAAGTGTAGTGGGCACATGCCTAACTATTTACAAGTTCGTATTCTCTTCAAGAACATTATAGAATGACATAAGAGCATGGTGAAAGAGCTTATGTTATTGCAAAACACTCCAAGGAGATTCGATTAGGTTCGTCTAGGCATTTTTGTAAATCCTAGTAATTTATTTTCTGCTAAACAATCTAATTAGAATTATTATCCTCAAAACATTAAATTCAGATCGAAATGCAATGTACTGTGTTGCCAAACCATTGTAAATTGTAGGTACTACTTTGAATGGATGACTTAGAACTCCTCTGACCAAGCAGTACTAGTTGGAGTCCATGCTCATTTAAAACTGCAAATAAAATCCTGTATTTTTACTGAAAAAGTGGAAAACCACATGATATATAGTAAAAAGGAACAGTTTATATTGTCTGAATTTGAAAGGAATAATGTTCTCATATTTTTGTTTAATGTTAACTATTATTTAATTCAGGATTTATTTTGACATTTAGCTAATCTCAGATATTAGCCAGTTATAGATTTACTGTATCAGACACCACTACTTCCTTCTCTTAATAATCTTTCCACACTTTGAAATTATTTTGTACTTTTTATTTGGAAATATTTTCAAGCTTTCAGAAAAGCTTGAAGAATAGTTCAAAAACCGTACATATACTCTTTAACTAGATTGACCTATTAACATTTTGTTCCAATTGCTTTATCATTTATGTATACCTTCTCTATTGATCTTTTTCTCTTTACCTTTTTATGTATATATTTTTCTAAGCCACTTGAAAGTAAGTTGCATACATCATGCATCTGTGCATGTTTTTAAAGTAATGTTATTTTATAACTTTCTTCAAAGTAAGAATAATTTTTTCTCTCAACCCTATTATTTGCCAACATATAGAGGCAACTTGAAGCATTATATTTTACCTTCCTTTTGTCCTGTTATCTATTTTAGCTACTATTCATGAAGTCCTTTTCATGCCTGGTATCTTGATTTTTTTTTTTTTAGACTGTCCTTTAATAAAGTCCCAGGTCTTTACATAAAGCACCTGTTACAACAACACATAATATTATAGCTTCGCCATTTGACATGTTATAGAAATTTGTAAGGTGCTAAATTCTTGTTACATAATTTTAACTGAAGAAAACTCATTTCACAATGTAAATATTAGTGCTTGAATAATTGAACTAGTTAGGCTTCTATTTAGTAAAATTACAAGGGTTCAGATGAAGTTTGTTTATTTTCTGTTTCAGTTTGATATGGAGTCCCAGGGCTGGACCTGAATGATTGTATATTTCCCTCAGCAGTTTCTGATGCCACGCGTCTAAAACTGGATTTCACTGACAGTGTAGCTGCATTAGTGCCAGAATGAACTGCAGCTGATAGAAACAGGGAACAGGAGAAACAAAAATAAGAGGATAGGAGACATTTAGTATTGTGTTTGTTTTTTTATTGATGTCATTTATCAACGTCTTTACTGTTTGTGGTTAACACCAAGTTTGAATAGATCAACTCTGAATATTTTTTCTGAGATGTGGAAGAGATGAGGGGGAACTGTGGTGAGGTCAGCTCCCTGAAGTTTGTGATGTTCTTTGCTCATGAAGACAGGGAGCCAGAACCAATGTAGGCTCCCGGAGAATGATGGTCTCGCTACTCAAATGGACTGTTTTGTGGGCCGAGGTGTTCCCTGCTTTCCTGGAGGACTCCAGATCAGAAAACAAACTCAGAATACAGTGCAGTGCTACCTTCATCACGTGGCCACTGACTGTTGACTTGGACTTTTATTAGACAGCCTCATTCTCTTCTGAGAACGTGTAATTCCTGTCTGTCAGTGCGTTTCTTCTTACATGTTTATTAGTGTTAACCACACTGCTTGCTTCTTTCTGTTAGACCTCTGCCAGAAAAGCTAGACAAAATTAGTTCCCAGAATAATTTTTTTTTTCTGTAACGCCAACACACAGGAGGTGCGAACTGTAGTAATTCTTATTCATTTGAAACACAGCAATTTGTTCCTGTCAGTGGAGGGTAGGTTTATTGTTCTAAATTGCCGGGGTTTGTTTTCGTTGGCATGTTCTCCGATACAAATTGAATGGCTGACAAAAATCTATTTGTATGACAGTTCAATCTAGATAAGTGCCCTCTGTTGCCTACTGGTGCAATTTGGAGTCTCGGAGATAAAAGCAAACTGAATACCAACCTCATAGCAGAGCTTCTTCCGCAGATAACAGAAGTAATCCATATTCCGCAGGTCCCAAATCAGACAAACAAAGGAGAAATATGCATGCACATCATCTCTCCTTTGAAATGGGCATCTTTTCGCTTCTACATAATAAAAGATGGGACTATCTAACTGAGGAGGACAAAAAAGCAGCTGATATGAGAGATGCCTATATGTGAAATTAAAGAGAAATGTATTGACTTGTAAAGTTGGAGAGAAGTCTGTTGCTTAGCATTTTCACATAGTATGTGTTGGCTTTTGTCGAGTGAATTTGCTTTCTATTTTAACATGCCTATTCTGAAATACATTCTATCGTTAGACACTGATTCTTTGATAGCTTTGATATTTTTGCCAGAGGTAGGGTTGAAGGGGTCTCCTTTACTCCCCAAGATGAGGAGCCGAGAATTTGTACCTGTTGGCTTACCTCTGCCAAAAAAAGTGTCAGTCTTCCATACAAGTATCTCTCAGATATAATTCATGTGCCGAAAGAGGGATGAAATATGTATAATGGCAGTTATGAGGAAAGAATTGCGACTAGTGCAAAAGAAAAAAAAAAAGATATCCTGGAAACTTGGCTAGAGGCTCCAATTGTAGATATTGTAAAAAATGGGATCTAATCCATAGGGCTTGTTGATCGATTGGATATGGGGAGTAAGAGAGAGTGGGATAATTGCTGGATGTTTATTTGGGGAGTCCATGTGTGTGGTAAAATATCAAATTAGGGACAGCAGAAGGAGCGCAGCAGTATATAGAGAAAGGAACTGCCTCACTGTGTTAGGTCTAAGTCGATGTGCCTTTAGGTGATGTATGGCGCCCAGTAGGAATTAGATCTGTGTGCAGAATCTGTAGAAAACATGTCATTGCCCGCCTGTAGGTGGTGTTAGGACACTGGGTTAGATGAGATCATTCAGGTCAGGTGGCTCAGTCAGGATGGAGACCTGGGGCAGACTGAGAGAAGTTATGATGGAGACTGGGGAGAGACCAGAAGGGTAGGAGGAATGCCAAAGGAAGCTTGTCTGTAATTGCTAAGGTGGAAGTGGTCAACAATGTCAGGTGTTATCAAGAGGTTCACTGAGAAAAGGACTGAAAAGTGGCTATTGGGGCCAAAGTTGATAATAACAATAAATAAATTATATTGGCTTATGAGCCAAAGTATAAAATGAATATCCCTCAATCCGAACTGATGTTAATAAGTGAGTGAATGAAGATGAAATAGAAAGATCCCCCATGCAGGAGAATGCAAACAATGCAGATACTCCTCCCTCGGGAACATGGAGCGTCACCCCTCCATCCCACCCCCGCCACAAATGTGGGTCATGCACAGTGAGTGCAGCGTGGGAAGGGAACAGGAGCATCACAGTGGAGAACACTGACAGACACCAATTCAGCCAGGTGATCCAGGTCAACATCAACAATGATTAAGTCATGTTGCTAGTATATACCTGTGAAATGATGTGATGAAAATCGCACTTTACCTCTGTGATCTTCCTCCCCCAACCTTATCAGCCCAGTCTAGTAAAAAAACAAAACAAAAAAACAAAACAAAAAAAAACTTCACACCAATCCTAAATAAGGTACATTCTACAAATCACCTGACCAGTGCTCCTCAAAACTGCCCCAGTCATCACAGAAAAGTCAGAGGTATAGTCACAGCCCGGT
This sequence comes from Pipistrellus kuhlii, assembly GCF_014108245.1. Taxonomy (NCBI): domain Eukaryota; kingdom Metazoa; phylum Chordata; class Mammalia; order Chiroptera; family Vespertilionidae; genus Pipistrellus; species Pipistrellus kuhlii. Next base: position 39,107,108 of record NW_023425460.1, read on the forward strand.
GCAGCCTGAGGAGGCGTGACTCCTAACTGCAATGTGGAATCTTGGGTGGTATCCTGGGAGAGAAAAAGACCACTAAGTATTAAGGAAATCTGAGGAAAGAATGGACTTTTAGTTAATAATGATGTATAATAATGAACAGTTGATTCATTAATTGTGACAAATGTACCATATTAATGTAAGACGTTAATAATAGGAAATTGAATGTAGATCATACGGGAATTCTGTACTGTCTTTGCCTCTTTTCTGTAACTCTATAACTATTCTAAAATTAAAAGCTTATTTCAAAAATGCGGCCAATGATTTTGACAATTTGAAAGCCATTGGTGATCCTGGGGAATCCTCTGGCCAGGTAAGAAAGAATTCAGTTTGCTTTTAGTTGAGAGTGGCCACGACATTAATATGTGATATTATGCTTGTAGAATATTCTTTCAAGAAACTTGACTAGGAAGAGAAAGATAAAAAGAGATTGGGCATTAGTTGGGGAGTATTATAGGGTAAAATAACTTTTTAAAATATATAAAGCTGGGGTACACTTAAAAATGTTTATGTTCTTGAAAGAGTGACACATTGAAGATACAAGAGAAAGAACATTTAACTGATGAAGCAAAGCCTGTGAGTAGGCAGTAATTTATTCTATCCAACTAAAAATGGAGAAATTTTTAGGAAGAACATGTTTATGAATCAGGTATGAACATTTATACTTACCTTATTTATGTAACTGGAGGCCCAATGCACAAAATTTGTGCAAGGGGCTTGGCTCTTGCAGCCTCAGCAGACATCGGAAGGTCATTCAACTGTCCGGTCTAATTAGCCTATTACGCTTTTATTATTATAGAAGATACTCTGGGTCACCCTGTTAAAGAAGTAATCTTCAAAATGTCTTCATAGAGAATTTGGGCTCAAAGGATTTTGTTTTATTGCCTAAGCATCACAGTTTTATTGGCTATGTTCATAAAGCAGTAAAAAGTGCACCGTACATCTCTGTATTACTGCAACCTCACTGTGGCACCGCATATTCTGTAATAAAGAATCTGCCACAACATGGGTCTGAAAGCAAGTACCAGGAAAAACATATTGTAAAAATTGTTTGCCCATGAGATGGCTGGTTCCAACATAGAATTTTAGAGTAACCGCACAGGGAGTCACCAGATCCCAGGGGTAAGCAGGCAATTCCTGACACATTTAATAACTGGTGAGGCTCCTTTCCTTCCCTGTGGGTAGATTATTGTTGCTTTATGGCGTAGCCTTTGAAGATTCATCTTGAAATCTATCTAGCTACACCCATAGGTGTGGCTGTGACTCACCCTCTGAGATCAGACAAATAAAACATCCCACCTTAAGCATTTGTCACCCTTGAACTTTCTAATTTATTGTCAATGTTCCAGAAGTAAAGGTTTGGTTTTTGTTTCTTTACTTTGGAGCAGGGTGACCAGGGACCAAATCTACAGGCTAACCGGCTGATGCTAAGTTTGTAGAGCTGGGTGTACGGTGCAGGCAACCTGACCTTGCGGAGTGAGTCCTAAGACAGCCCCGCCTGCCCCGGTGGTCTGGTTCAGTGACTAGAGCATTGGCACTGAGAAATGAGTCTGCCCTCGTTCTGCCTGGTCTTTCCTAGCGGTGTGGCCGTGGACTGATCACCCATCTATCTGAATGTGTAGGCTGGTCTAGGTGGTGCCTCAGGTCATTGCCAACTAAAAGATTCTGTCACTTACGTGTTACTAAGTGTGTGTGAGACATACTATGTGTCAGTTACACAGAATCCTGAGGATCATTTGTTCTTGGAAATCTAGATCACTTGAAATTATAGCTATTGACAGATATTTCAATGAAGGATCAGATCACTTTTCCTCCCTGATGCTCAGCAGGTTACATAGGAAAACACAGATACAACTTAAATGTATAAGTGTATGTACTTTGTTTAGTAGTTCTTTTAAAAATACAAATGAGCCATGTGTTCGATAGCATTCATTTAGCAGAGTATCATTTTCCAGTGGGAGTGATTATCATACCCAAACAAAATAGTGAACATTTTGACATTCTGATTGTTTCAAATACAGTCTATGGAGTTCTTTTATTTTTATTCAGAAAGACTTTCAAGAATTAGATTTCCTGCTCTGCGTACTTACGCTATTCCAGATGTGGACAACATCTGGGCATTCTATCATGAGCTGATTTTCTGAATGAAGTAACTTAATTATTGATTGACAAGCTAACATGATTTAAGACACAGCCACACTGTGTTCAATAGCAGTGTCAAAGCCGTAAATACAAACATGTGCAAGCAAGTGGGGCCCTGGTATTAACTCACTCACGCTGCATTTTGAAACACTAATGCTAAACTTACGTTTCAAGCTTAAGTTTAAACCTGCTGGAGAAGGAAATGAAGAAGTGCAGTTGCGTGATTTCTGTTTTATACATCATTACATGACGTAGCAGCAGTGTGGTTGGAGTTCCTAGTGTAAATAAAGGTCTCTCCTCGCATTGCAAATCACAAGTGGCGTTATTATTCCATGTGGGTTGCACATTGGCATGCGTTCACATGTGACATGATAGCTAAATTAAAAAACAAAAAGTTAAGGAAAAAAATGTGGTATATTTTACCTTTTTTTTGTAGCAAAAAACATAAATATTCTTTTCAAACATGTAATCTCTTTTGAAAGTACAAGCAAAAATAATAAGTGAGAGTGATCAGAATACAAAGACATTCATATTTAAAAAATTTCCCCCCAAAAAAGTTTAAATATCTCCTCCCGGTATGCGTACTCAGGAACAATGAGCTGTTTCAGTGCTCTCAGGCTAACCTGCTTTTCCAACTATTGGCATCCTCACAGCAGAGCAGGGTAGCATTTTCTCTCTCGTGGCTTGCATATGGTCCATTGGCCATGAGTTTATGGTGGATAGAAAGCGTGTTTTCCCTTTATTAACACTGCAGCATTGGTGACATGTGGCATGTGTACTTTCCAGCGAATGAGCTTGACCTTTAACTCTAAAGAGTCCCTGGAGCAAGAGCAAGCTATGTTTAGTGAAATGATTACTTAGAAGAAACAGATTGCAACTTAATTCCTCTGATATCGTTCAAGAAAGGCAGTAAAGTTTTTACCATTAAAAATTGCCCAAAAATAGGAAATTGGGCAAAACAGTACAGTGGGATTGCTGGGTTAAATAATATGAACTTCTTAAAGCTAGTTGTGGTATGTATTGGCAAATCATTTTCTAGGAAGGATGCACAGATTTGTATTTTCAACCCTGTATGTGTTCTGGCTTTATTGGATCTTTTCCAGTGTTACCAGCTAATATTTAATTGAACATCCTTTGCAGGCTTATCAGAACCAAGGTATTATAGACAGGTTTTCACTTGTATATAGAATTTAAATCCTCTGGGAAATAAATATTATCAACACTGGTTAAAAGACTGAGGAAACTGATATTCAGGAAATGTCATTTGCCCAAGATCACATACTGAAATGTTATCTCTGTTCTCTTCACTCAGGACCTGTGCTTTTTCATCCTAACAACTTTCCAGGGATCAGACATTTGCCTAACAGTTTACTCTGCCTTTACCTAAATCATGTAGTATGAAATATTTTAATCTGAAATCACTTGTTGCTAGAAATTAACATAACACAGAGAACACTGTGATAAACAAAATTTCACTAATTCCTTTTTCTTTTCTTCTCCAAAAATTTAAATTTCCTGTCCTGGACTGATGAGCCTTTTTAAGGCCTGGGTCAATGGTGGAGTGTGGATGAAAAACTGAACGTGGCCACGGAGTAATGGGAGTGAAGTTAAAAATGGAATGCTTTGTGCCAAAGATAGATGCATTTTAGAAAATGCCATCTGGGCATTACGGAAGTATGATATTATTTAATTAGAACCAGGTAAAATTAGGTAAGAAATGAATGCCAGCAATTATATGACTAGCTAATAAATATAATTTCACGGTATTCTATAGATATCCCAGAGTGTTAATTATAACAGGAGCAGTTAAATTCTTTAGAGCAGTTAAATTCTTTGGCTATGAAAGCATAACGGTTTTTAATAGGTGTATCACCTGGTAACCTTGAGCATTATTAAATATATGGAGACTGAAAGACATGCAGAAGGCAATGGAAAAGTCTGGCCAGACTGGGTAATTTGTTTTAGACCTATGGAGAAATCTATTAACCATTTCTTCTATAGACCAATTTGATTAGGAATTAGGACAAGCTGTTCTTTCATTACTTACCAAAACCATACTGCACTTTGTATCAATTATTTGGCTGTCTGCAGCACATAGATTAGAATAAAGGTCTTTCTTCATGTTTGCAAATATGTGGATTGCTGATTAGTAATTAAAGTACTGAATGAAGAAAATTAGGCCAAAACTGAATGGGAATGAGAAAGTCTTAATTCTGTGATACAGATGTTACACACAGATTGCCTTGAGCAGCCCATTCAACATAGCGACATTGTACATAACCATGGAGTGTTTGCCTTCCCTGGAAAACTCGGACCGAATGCCTTGGAGATGGTTTCCGCTCCCATGCCTTGTGATGTAGCTGTATGGGTATTAATTTAGTGAAATATCCTGTCTGCCAGGTGTGGGAACTAGCTGATTTTATTGTAATACCAGATCATTACTTAATTCATATGCAACAGAGTGCAGCACATGGAAAGCATTATAAATCTATTTACAATGTGGCTGGTCTGATGATAACATTGTATTAAATTCCCAGGTGAGGCAATTTAAGCAATTGCTTTGCCATGTGCACTCCTTGGAAATTAAATTCTCATATACGCTTTGGTAATAACCCAACTTCATTGTTATGCTTATGCTAGTGGTGGGCCATAGAATCCTCCTTCTGGTTATGCATACCCTGTTTCACATGTAGAATCACACAGGAGGCGTATCCCAGATCACATGTCTTAATCAGTGTAAGCTAAGTTAATTTTCATTTTGTGTCTAGTTTAGCAGTGCCTGTCTAGAGTATATTCCATTTCAGTTGGGAAATGCTAAGGCTTGGGTCAAGTAGATGGTTATAAGCCAAATGGCCAGATAGAACTGAGTGAGGCTATCTGCTTGAACTTGACTTTAAAGAAATCAGCCACTCAGTATGCAAAAGTTCTGTTCATAGACCGAGTGAAAACTGCTTGGAATCTGAAATTCTCACTTTCATAGCCTAAGACTCACTTTTGTCATCAGTTTAAAATACCCACTAAAACTTAGTGCATCTAACTTCTTAGGGATAACAATCAGTTGTTAACTTGTCGTATTTTTTTTATTTTCATTTTTGTAGTTCATCTATGGTCTGTAGATTTTTCCATCCAATTGTGTCTAGTTCACCTAAGTGTGTAAGTTACACAAACACAACTAAAAGTGAGGAATGCTCTTGTATTTAATTGTGTGAGTGTGTGTGAGTGTGTGTGTGTGTGTGTGGCAAATATTGTCAGTTGCAGCTTTTCCACCCTTATGGTACAGACCCCTAAATTGCAATAGATTACAAACTGCACAGAGCTTCTGTCTTTTCCAGAAGCCACACATAAAGCACCAGTAGTCAGTAGTAACTGACAACTAAGACTAAAAATGTTGACAATTTCTTGATTTGCCTGGTTAGCTTATGTATAGAAGTCATTAACTATTTATAAAATGCATTATGAATTGGGTTCCTTCAAACTGTAGCTGAGTGTGTGACATTTCCAGCTCAAATTCTCATGCTTGCATTTGGCTAAAGTACAGATTTTATACAGTTGATAATAAAGTAGAATTATTTTAGTTAGTTTATCAAGCTACGGGAGATGTTTCAGTTTCATTAACTTTAAATATTCAAAATTAAAGTATGATATAGTAGTTAGTAAGGTAGAGTGCAGTTTTTAAAAGTTCCATAAAAGTGAAATAATTTATTGATTTTTTTTATTTTTTGAGGGAAAATATCCATAAAATAAGCGGTTTTTCACCCAGACGAATTTACCTTTTTTTTTTTTTGTATTCATTTAGTTTAATGACAATCCTGCATGCTAAATTATGGTTGATTACAATCAGTTCACTTAAAATTTCAAAGCATAAAAAATTATGAGAAAATACCAATGCCCGGCATTTAAATATAATTTTTTTTAATCTTTATTGTTGAGAGTATTACAGATGTCTTTCCCTCTTTCCCCCATTGCTCCTTGCCACCTGGTTCCTGCCCCCAAAATTCTTAATCAAACCAGTCTCGATTTTTTTTTTTCAAGTATAAAATGATACTCAAGTGTAAAGTGTTCCGTTTCCATCATTGGTTGTATCATTTTCATGAGGAACTATTTCTGACATTTGAAATGAGTTATCTTTTCATTCTTTAGTAGAAGCCAGTCTTTTCAGAGCACATTTTGTAAACTCAGCATATCATTTGCTTAATTTCATCCAGAAAGCTATCCAAATGACCAGTGTCTACCATCCCAGTGATAAAGAGTGGCATTTATAGGGGGACCACCCTTCAACTGTGGATAAATCCTTCCTTCTCCCATTGTTGCTGAGCAAGTACACTCTTAATGGCTGATTTTCAAAAGCAATAGATTCTAACCAAAACAAGATGAGATGTTTAGGGATGCATGCTTGCAATGTTCCACGTTTGAAGCACAGTAAATCAAAATAAGAATATAATGTAATTGAACAATCTATGCCAATTTGTTGGTATTTGGGTGAGAAAGGGGAAAAACAAAAACAATCTCCATGTGAAATTCTTGCATACTGGGGAACGGTTTAGTCCCCCATCGTGATGAGATGAATAATTAAAGAGGCAGCTCTGATACCACAGCCTGTTTAAAGGTTCTCATTTCCTTTAATGCTGGAAAATACTTTGGCTTCGCTAGTTTGAAATGACCAGAGTGGGGATCTCCATATGGGCAAAAGAACGCTTGGGCTTGATCTAATTACTGTGGTAAGGCTAGGAAGTATACTGTCCTTGTAACTTACGTTTTTCTATACAATTCTGTATGAAGTTAATAGAAACAGCTAATGAATAGCAGCTCCAGAAAACACAGTAAGGGAAGCAGGGCCCATGAACATGCTGTCTGTGGTGGTCAGAAGCCTGGCATTTTCACAAGTCAATGAGCGGGTCACTCCTGAATTGTTGAGAATGTCTGATAGAGATGCCATTACTGACCTCAGGCCAATGTCGTAACTTTTCTCCCTCGTCCTCTCTGCAGCATTGTTGGTTGTAGTTCTCTACCTACAGACTTACTGCATTTGCTGAGGTGTAAGTTAGACTTTGCAGCAGGGAAGGCAAGCTTGGGGTAGAGACCCAGGACAGGGATAGGATGCTGTCATCTCCTTTGCTTTGAAACATTTTGCATTTTCTTTGCATCTTTTACCTGAGTGTATCCAGAGGGCAATACAATGGTGAGGAAATTTTGTGTGATAGAAGGAGCACCGAGCTGTAAGTCGACCCCAGTGTTCTAGTCTAATTTAACCAAAGCTACCTTTAGAACACCATGAGACTGGCTTCCTCCTCTGCACCCCCACCCCAAATAATAAAGGAGTATCTAGATTTATGTATTTATTATTTATACTCCATTCAGCCCTTCAACTGGGTTCTGACAGAGAGTAAGCCCTAATGCCCTAAGGCTTCTGTTCCATGTAATAAATTAAATTCTCTCTTACGTATCATTCTTGGGAGAATTCAGAAAAATCGTTACCAAAATAATTTTCTGTTTTATGGTTCAGATAACAGCCACAATTGAGAAAGGCTGCAACTTGAAAATGATTTAAAGTCTACTGGATTTTCTTGTAAAAAATCCTTTTAAATTCTACTATGAGTTTATGTTTAAGGTATTATGATCTCTATGTGGCAAAGCAGGGTTACTCACTAGTTTAGAAGTTGAATTAAAAATCTTGTGGACTTCTGCTCACAGACTATGTCTAGTCCTTTCAAACTGCAGGAACTTTTTGGATCACAATTGGACAGGTGAGAAATTTTAAGTTCTCCACTGCAGACCCGAAGTGAGAAAAAGATTGCCATTTTCCAGTCAACAGTGATTTCTTAGTTAGCTCAGACGCAGAAAAGGCAGCGAAGTCGCCTGTAAATCTGCATCTGGGTGTGAAGTAGCGATGCGCAGCAGCATCTGAGCACGGCACTCCAGCTGCCCAGCTAATCTTCCGAGCCTTTTAGCTTTTCCAAATGTGTGCAATTTAGATAATTCACGAGTTGCTTGCGGACATGTCCCTCTGACTTTATAAGTAAAGGGGACTTCTTGGAAAACAGAATTTCAGTGTGTGAAACCTTGACTCCTGGACCACTTGTCTTTATTTCCTGGGACTGTGAAAAGTTGACTCACAGCCTACTTGCTTTTATTTACAAGTATTGGGAAATTTAATTCGTTTTAACACACACACACACACACACACACACACACACAGGCTGCCATACTTTTCCTTAGTTATTTATAGAGGACTTAAAGACATTTCAATTATTGTCCCAAAATGGGTTGGACTTTTAAATTTCATCTATTTTTGGTTAAGTAACATCACAATAATGAAATATGGATGTACAAATTTCCAAGTATTCCAGCGTATGCATGCAGATATAATATTATCCTAGAATTGGAGATTTTAAAAGACTTGTAATTGTGAAATCCATTTTTTGCCACGCTATTAAAGAACCCCACATACCCTCCTTGTTTTAATTGCAATCTATGCAGCTGTATTTCCTTCAGCGTAGTGTTTTATTGGAATGACTATGTGTGGAATAATATACCAGTTCCGATCCACTTTGATTATTAATGGAGTCCTTACACAGTACAGTTTTCTTTCATTATTGGCATTTGAAAACCACCTAATTTACATGAAACTTCTCAAGTTCAAGAACTTTACACAACTTTGGTTTGCAGGTTTTAGCAAATAGGTTTCCATTAGGGGGCTCTCGAGGTTTGAGATGATCAGCCTTGATACCAATAATGCTCCGAAGCCTTTACTTTCTAACGTTCCCCTCGCTCTCTCCCTTTTTGTTTTGTTTTACAGAAAAGGTCACGGATCGCCTACAGTGACGAAGTGCGCAATGAGCTCCTGGGGGATGACGGGAATTCCTCGGAGAGCCAGGTAGAATGCTAATCAGGAAGGCCCGGTGGGTGGCTGGAGGGTGAAGGAGGTCACTGGCTCACTGGGCTCTCAAGCTGCTCCTTAACAGCATTAGCGGCAACTCATGTGGAAGTGATACTGTTTAATGCAAAGCTGGAGTCTTAATCAACTTCAAAATGTTTCTTGGAGATCTTACATTTAACCCTTTACCTTGGGATCACTGTCTGCTATCTTTTAGAAAAATCTTTTCTTCTCCTTTCTTTATTATTTAGTACTTAAGGAATAACTTGAAACACACTGTTTGCAGACAAAGCCAAGGTCCTCACCTCAAACACATGTAAAAGGAATAAAAAGGTACACAATGTGGCTTTGATAATAATGCAGTATAATTAAATCAACACTCGCAGCAAAACAAATGAAAGTAAGCTTTCAAAATTCAACAGGGCAGCCCGGGCTCCCATTGTGTCGCTTCTTAAAAATACATTCAGTAAAATGCAAATTGCGAGTACCAGTGTGAAACTGGGATGCGCATACAGAGCTAGTGGCCTCTGTGAAATAATAAAAGTAATAGCAATAATAATAATGGGAAAAGTCGTTTTGCAATTTAAGATCTGCACAAGCCAAAAGTAAGGTACAATTTCTTCTTAAAAGGGCCCATAACTTGGCTGTCAGTTCTCATAGGGTTATACAGTAGTGTCCTGAGCCCAATTAATGTCCCACTTCTTCCTCTGAATTAATACTGCAGATTTCATTAATTCATATAGATAACGTATGACTTTTAAAAAGTGTTTCAAGAACCTCAGTGCTGAGATTGATTTTTTTTTTAAAATGTCTCAAACAAACGTAGTGACTGATTCTCTTAGATACTTTTAAAGGAAATAAATGATAGGGAACTTCAGAAGCAAGAACTGAACATGTTTATTAATGTCACTTTGGCAAGTGTTATAAAGGTCTCTGCTCTGCCTAAATAAAAATGGACATAAATCACTCATTGAGTAAACCAAAATTTTAATAAGATTGTAAAACATAAATAATTTATTCATACACATTGTAAAAATTGCATAATTGTATTTACTATTTCACATAAATTGTAGCTCTACATATGCTGAAACTATGTTACTATTTACTGTAATGTTAATAGTATAAACAGGGGTGTTGTTTATGTAATTAAGGCCCCCATCCATCCACCCCAAAAAAGGAAAAAGGATCACTGAGCTGATGAAAAGATCTCCCTCCCTCCCCTATTTGGATGTTATCAGCGTGAGTTCAGATGTGTAAACATTTTAAGATTTGACTGGGAATTTCAGCTTTCCTGATTAAAATGTAAAAATAACTACTTGTAAGGGGGGAAATTATATAGAGCACATCAAACAGAAAAGGGTGATGTGAGAAAGGGGTTTTGCTCATAATAGATTAAGTAATATAAGAATGAGAAAGAAATATTTTCTTCCTATTTTAAGTGAGACTTAGGTTGCTCAAACCTCTTGATTTGAGTGAATCATAATTTTATTTCCTATCTTTATTGCAGAGAAAGCCTTTTTTTTTTTTTTTTTTTTTTTACAAAAAAAGTGAATGCGTAGTTCTCATGTCAGTTCTTTAAAAAGCTATAGATCTTTCTCTCATTTGAAACTACCTCCTAATAGAGAGGAAAGGGAAAGGAAGGGGTACCCTGTCTAACTCACACTCCTTTATTGTAATGGATGTTGTAGTATATGACAGAGATCCCTCTCTCTCTTTTTTTTAAGGCATGTTCACTTCTCTTAATGGACATTTTATGTGCCTAAAACATTTGTCTTACGTGCATATGGGTATGATTTTTTATGCCTAAAGAAAAATATTCCACAAAAATAGATTGAGTTCATATTTTCTGAATTTTGCAAATTATATCCCTGTCACTTTAAAATGATTACACAGAGATTTCGCATGGACTTGTATAAATCAAACTTACACATTCTGAAAGTGCTCGGAGAACCTGAAGTTTAGTCATAAGGACCTGTCACTTCCATAAATAGAGTATGATAAATGATAGTCATGGATATGTAATGGTTAGATTATTACTTATGTGAACTTTTCCATCTAAAATTTGAATTAGGTTTGAAAAGTTCAAAGAAACCACACTTAACTTTTTGGATATTTAGTTACCAGATATAGAAAAAAATTCCCTATTATACTGAAGAAATTAAATTTTGTTTTAGGTCCTTTTATCATAATATAGAAATTAAAATCCCTCCAACTAAAACACGTTAAACAGGAATGCTCATTTGAGAATAACTCTTTGTTCTCCATTAGTATTCATTCAGACTATGGAATGAAAACAGAAGCCTTTTCCTACAGGAAGAAAGGATTTTATGTTAGCTCTTCATGTTAGTTTTTATAGCTGAGTGGCAGAGAAGGTAGGCTCTTCTGGGCTTATCTGTAACTTATGTAAGAAAATATTTTCTGCCCACCAATAAGTTTATATTCCAGTTAATTTTTGAAACATTGATTTTTCAGAACTTATTGGCTTATCATAAACTTTTAATGTACAGAGAAAACTTGCAAGTAAACAAAATGAGACAAAAATAGCAATATTTGTTTCATTGAAATTGGGCTATATCTCAATTTTTAATTATAGATGAGAAATAATAAATAATTCATAGCAATGGTTAAAATAGATAAACTACTGACTAGTTAGTTACTTTTTATGCAGTAAACATATCATCCCTATTGTGGCTTTTGGTGGTGATTTACAAACATGTCAATGTCATAACTATTATTTCTCATTCTGGCCATTTATAATGATTCTGTATGGTTTTTTTTCTTAGGCATTTAAAACCTGGCTGTTTATACACATAAATATAGTCTTCCAATTAACTATAGAGTATATTAATTTTCATATATATATATATATATGTATATATATATATATATATATATATATATTTCAACCATGATTGGAAATGCCCTGCATACAGTACACAATTTCATTTAATTCCAAATTAATTGCTTTCTATAAATTTATTTCTGATTCTATCCATTTCATACATATCCAAATATAGTTCATCCCAGATTTACAAAGATGGGACAAAACTACCTACTTTGCACATTTGAGTACTATTGTTGGGTCATCAGCTTTCCAACAATTGCTGTCTTAGGCATTATCATTCTATTCTTTTAAAACGTCATGTTTCTCATAGAGCAACGTTTTAGAACTTGAGAGAATTGAGTTTTTTAAATATAACAATGGAAACCTTAATAGTTGTTATCTTGATTTAGGTTCATAAAGACCATTCTCAGAAAAGGAAAAAACACACAGAAACAAAAACCATCTTATACAATTAAATCCTCTTCATAGTAAAGTGTCATAATGGAGTATATAAAATGTTCCAAGCAATCCTTTGAACCCTAATAGTCTCTCAGTTTCCCTTATGCAAAATTATATCGATCAATGAGTAAGCCTGAGTAAATGAAATGTGAGTAAATCCTAAGGAGAAGGTTCAAAGAAAGATCTGTAAAGAGTAGGCTATTTGCAAACGTGCCAAAAGTTGGGTGGCAAAGCAATAGCTAGCAGATAGGATTGCTTAATTTTTTAAGACGAGGTTCTCGTAAGTTCCGATTTGAGCTTGCTGTGCATAAAGTGTGTCAAACTCCAGCCCCAGAGCAGGGGGTGAAGTCGGTCAATTTAATTCCCCGAGATCTAAAGGAGGTCGGTATCATTTCATATAGCCCTGGCAGAGCAGATCATTACCAGGCACAAATCTGTTCGTTACGTGCTGAGGGTTTATAGCCAAATAAATAGACTGTCATCATAAGTTCAGAAAATTGTGTGTTCGACCCACGATAATGTGCAAAGGGCGTTTAATAGAGTTCAGCATTTCTTCGTTATCTGTATGCGGACAGAGACGCCAGTCGCGTTATCAGCTTTAAAAAAAAAATAAATAAAAAATTGGGGCGTTGGGGGTCACGTGGTGCGGCGCCCACTCGGAGGCGGGCATGGGCCGCACATGCTCCCGGCGCAGGTTGGATTTCAGGCTCAGGCAGCAGAAGGCTTCCCCACAAGAGATTCCGCTGGTTCAGACCAGCATAAACCAGATTTTGTTTTCAGCCCACAAAGGAACAGATTACCTCTTGTATCAAATTCTGCATGGAGGGAGGGGGGGAAAATCACCTCTTTGTTTAAAAAAAAAAAAAAAAAAAGATGTTGATTATCATAACTCAACGTGGAGGCATTGGTACACCTTCATGTGGTCTCTGATGGAGCTGGTAACTCCATAAAATAAGAAATCGCTCCTTCCAGTTCAGGCTAAGCATTAATTTTCAAATATAGCCCATCTTTTGTTTATTTGAATGAAAACTCTCAGGCCTTTAAAAAAAAAAAAAAAAAAGATAGAGATTAAAACCCCTCCCCTTACCTAGCTTAGCTACAAATCCGGCGCAGAGCCTGCGCGCAGCCATGCAGCACAAACAAGATAGAACGGGTTTTTGTTTGGAACCTATTGAAACAACAAATGGGGAGCATTTGAAACACTCATTGATTATGGCAGGGTGGCATGCCCCAAACGGTCTCCATTGCTGAGAAGTAGTTTTAAACTTTGGCCCTTTAAGTATCATAGTCAAGTGATGAATGGTGCCCCCAGAAAGAAAAAGATAGCTGTGCGATCAATTCCCAGATCGTCTCTTCCCAAGAATGCATGTTTGCCTTTTTTTCCATGATGTTCAGAGAGCAAAGAGAAAGATTCCGATATATGATAGGCCAGGTATCTGAGTTTCAAATGTTATACCTCTTCTGGGCAAGAATAGTTCACTTCCACATAAAACTCTGAGGGCCTTGACTCCTACCCAATGGATGTTGCTGAAAGAGTGAGCAAGCTTATTAATTAAAAATAATGGCAACTTCTTGTGTATTTTGAAAAGATGACATTAAAAGTTTCGTTTTCACTAAATGCACTGTGAGACATTATGTAATAAATTTTGTACCCATTTTTAAAAGTGTTTCATAACAATTCCGAAAACTCATTCTTTTGTGCTTGAAATACTTTTCACATAACAAATGAAATATCAGCATAGGCTGGAATGTATGCCGCCTTCTTTGAATTGGAGACAAAAACAGCATTAAGCATTGAGAAACCCGGGCTATGGTAAACATGATACTTTCAGAGACACTTTCAGTGAGCAATTCATAGCACGTTTCTCCCAAAGCAATAGTTTAATTTATTGGCCTGCATATGTCAAGTGTTATAACAGATGTTACAGATATTTGGATGTTTAAAAATTATCAGTTGTGGATCTGAATTGCTGAGGATGCACATTTCAGATTTAGAATGTGGTTAATAGTCTCTTACGACACAGGTTTCAGTTTCTGTTCATTGCAGAAGCCATGGCATTCATCTCAGCCAAACAATGACATTTGTGTTGTATAATACTGTCAAGCGTACACACCTACACACACAAAGAATGAGTCAGACATATGGTATATCCATTTCCTGGTATCTAAAAAGTTAAGCAGCTTATTTTATTGTTATATTTAAGGCAAATAGAAAAATGTTCTACAAAGGAGAATTAAAATGTCCTACGACAATTAACTAACAAGTAGAGAGTGGTTTGTTCTGTCTTTAGTGAAAACGGAGAGCAGTACAAATGAAATCAGAGAGCTCATTGCTTTGAGATGGCCCAGTTTACAAAATGAAAAAGACTGAAAAATAAAGAAACATAAAAAATAAAAAAAATTAGAACACCATGTGACTGCAGTAGCCTCTGAAGCAAAACAAATACCTAGAAATTAGCTCTAACCTACACAATATTTTCAAGGATAGTGAAATATTTTCTGATACCATATCCTAAATATTATCCATCCTAGCATGCTTTATTCTCAGTTAAAATAAATTTATCTCCTAATGCAATATTTTTACTAGGGTAGGTACAGGTCTGATATTAATTAACAGGATAGTTTGTTTTAAATACTGATTGGGACAAAAGCATTAACTATTAATCATTTTCATTTGTGGGTAAAATCAGAAATCAGTTGTCAAGATTCAAAATCGAGAAACATCCTGAAAACTTGTATATACAAAACCTTTTCAGTGGTACATTCTTAGAAGAGAGGAACAGTAAACTTGTTTTCTTTCTTTATAATATAGGCTTCTATGAAGTCGTTCCCCTTTATTTCATGATGGTGTCTTAGATGTACTTTAAAAGAGAATTTCACACTATTCTCTTTGTTGAATGTGACAGTGTGAGAAAGTGATCTTTATTCGTTCAAAAAACTCTGCATGTAGTCTATGTTTAGGTTCTTTTAATGTGTTTGTCTGTGATTTTTAAATGCTAAACATGTAAACAGATAAATTGTCAATGTTAATTCTGTATCCTGTCACACAACTGATCTTTCTTTCCTGCCATTTCTTTCCTTTTTATCTTTTTTTTTTTTTTTGTGCATTCATGTTGCAGTTGATAAAATTACGTGAAGAGGTGAGTATTTCTTAGCTTGCCTTTTATTTTTTTTAAATTCTGCTTTTCCTTATAAAATTGAGTTTCTAAATCTGGAGTAAGATCTTTGGGTTCATTTTTCCAGGAAAATCTGCACATAGCAAAAGTATTGATTATATTGCTAGATATATTCTCTGCTGATTATCTTTCAAAAACACATCTATCCAAATTATGCTTGTCTCAGTGATCATTGTTGTTTGTTAGCATCAGGGGGAAATTCATATTTTAAAAGACAAAAATGGAGGAAAAACAGGAATATCTTAAAGCTATACCCAAGTATAGTTTTAATGTAGGCCAACTTCAGATTTGTTTTATTTGTATTGGTTTCATAAAGAAATCAATATGATTAATTTCTTTTTTCTGACAATCCGAGTTACTGTACTGAAAACTATTTTTAAATAAGCTTCTTTGCTTTACTCAAAATTCATCCTAAAATACCATGAATCTATTATCCTTTCGGGGAAACACACATATGTTATAAATGCACTACTAGCCTATGTACACAGATACCTAAAATAGCCAATGCTCTCGTCATTGTGAAACACATTCCTTTCTGCAGGAAACAGCACCCAAGTGAGTTCTCACTTTCCTGAGTTTGCAGGCCTGTTTCATAGCGCAGCCGCAGACTTTTGTGTGGTTACAGCAGTGCTTATAATTTTATCCCCATATCAGCTAGGAATGCTGAATGATTTTGTATTTCTTTTTAATTAGACCAAATTCATCAACTTTGCTTTCAGAGATAGAGTAGTCTTGTTCTTTATTGAGGGAGGTTGAGGTTGCTACTTTTCTATTAGAGCATAAAATAACGGCCCCAATTGCAGTTTAAAAATTGTCCAGTTGCCTATGATCATAAGAGTACTGTGAATTATTTCTGAGTTCAGATTGGGCTGCATGGACTCAGAGTTTCCTACAAGTTTTTTATTGCTATGCCATCTTTCTCAAGGTGATCCGAATGCTAGTGTAGAGGGGCTTGTAGATAATGGTTTTCAACAATTCTTGTGATTGAAGATACATGAGTGATGTCTTCTCTGAATAAAACTATTAATGATATATAAAATGAAGGGTGAAAATGCACAAAACACGCACCCTCTAACCTTTTTGCATTTTTTTTTAATCTTTCCTACATTGAAGCAGATGTGTATACACTAAACAAGTATAATCAATTGCAGCTCTGACATATAGATTTTTCCTTAAGGGAGTGATGCATCCATGTTATTTCTTTTGCAAGACAGTATCTGCTTGTGTGTATTTGCATATGTCCATGCTTAGGTGAAGAATCTGAATTCTCAAATGTTATTAGAACCAACAATCGACTTGAAAAGCTCTGTATAAGGAAATTCACTACATGAAACCCCGGCTGCTAAATTTAGCAATGAATATAATTAATAAAAAGTATGTGCCTTATCACAATGGCATTTTTGACAGAAGGCTCTTTTTGTTGTTCTTGGTAAGCCGAATTGTGTGGACTTTGCAATCTTAATTCTAAAAGATGCTAACATCACCTCTGCATTTCTTTGAACATTTCCTGGTGCCTATCACAACAGTCTCATCTGTTTTGCACGTTGCCAAAACCGTAACCTGCAATGCAGTTGTGCCTGGAAGAAAGATACCACTCAACTAATGGAATAATATACTCTGAAATGGTCTCTTAACAATCTTTTAAACGGATGCAGCGTTGATATTTATGGGGCAGGTCACAGTGATGACAGTGCATTGGTACATGGTTTCCTCAGAAGAATTTGTTTCTCAACCAGGATTCTAATAGGAATCAAACTGAATGTACCCCACGCTTCTAGGAATCAAACTGAATGTACCCCACACTTCTTTCTGGCACCTATCCTAAGAAAACAGGCACTCGTCTCCTCTGAAACAGGATGTTTGGAAGCAAAGCATGCCCTATCCCTTCCTTCCCCATGATGATGCTCTTTCCGCCTCAGTTGTGGAGCAGGGCACGCTCGGAGGCCGGCTGGTGTGCACTGCAGCTGAGCTGGCTTTGGCTGCGCCTGGCGCTCCGTTTCAATCCTGCATCCCAGCTCTCACGTTGCACAGCTCCTCACACAAGTCGGGCTCTGTCTGAAGCTGCTGCACAGCTTTGCTTACCTGCTTTGAAAGGGCTGAGGAGAGGGTGAGAGAATGAGTTTGGGATGGAATGTGGGGGCAAGTTGAAAGCCTCTGCTGCTACTGTAGTGTACGTCCTTTTATTTTCAGAGACCGGGGCAAAGCACAACTAAGGGAACAATGTAAATAGCACAGCTGTTACAAGAACTTGTTTTTAGCTTGACTTAAGTAAAGAGGTTCCAAAATACAAAGTGAGGTCCTGGGGAAAGGCTGCTGGGGACTGGCTAGTCCTCCTGTGTGCACATTTACTCCGATAGAACCGCACCGGCCCGGAGAGGAGCTGTCTCTCTTATTGAGGGATATTCTTTTTTTAAAAGTGGGAGTTCTTTTAGAAATATGCTTTCCATCATAGCCATGCTCAGAATAATCTGATTTGTTCCCATTTCATGGGATCCCAAAAACCACCCCACATTTAAATGCTTTGTTTCCTACATTATATATAATCATCTGATGAGACTGTCGATTTCCAGTATTGATCTTGGACTTTTAAAAAAATCTTCAGTAGCTAAATGGTTTGTTTCAATTTAGGGATTTCATCCAATCTGTAAATGAACTAAAAATCTTTGTTCTGTTACTCTGGATTAAAATTCAGATTACCCTTGATTTCACAAATTTGATCTCTTTTTAGAGAGCCGCCAGTTTGAAATGAAGTCCTTTGTTACGGTAGAAAACAATACTCAGAGAAGGGAGGAGTGATGCTGTTCCCCCCAAACCTGCATGTAGTGAGAATCAAGACAAAGCTGTTTCGGCAACAGGAGTAAAATGTTTAATTTTCTTTTAAAAATGGTCATCAATGCCAAACACGCACACATCCCCTTGCTTTTCGTTTTCTCAATTACAGCCTTTAGTGATTTTTGCATTTCCAGGATATATGCTTTCCTTCCTCCCTTTTATTTATTTAGTTTAGCTTTTTTCTTTTCCAGAGGGGAAGTTTTCTCTTAATTTCTCCACCGTCTATGAAATGACTTTATTAATTATTATAGGCTGTTGTTGCAGCTTTCCTGACCTTCACATCAGGTCCTATCTCTCTGTTCTAAATGCATTGTTTTAATGATTCTTACCACCACCCCACCCCCGACCAGCCCTTCCCCCCAAAAAAAATTTCAAGGAAAGCTTTGATGTGGCTTTAGCTGCCTCCAACGTCTGGCCGCATCTCAGATGTGTCACCTATGCCGGGAGGGAATAAGGAAATCACGTTTTGAATGGTAATGATAACATACTAATCACTTCCTTTCTTTGAAGATGGAAGCGAGATATTCTGTCAGCATCCCTGGCTGCTAGAGCTTGGAGGCACTGGTCTAGGTGTATTAGCTTAAGTGTGCATGTCAATACAGCTTGCATCTCCAAGATCCATGGGGGCTCATTAGAGCAAGGTAGATCGTTTCACTCGACAGCCACTCAGATAATGCGCATGGCACCTCCTTTTTTATTATTATTAGGAAGCTTTTCTTCTATTTTAAGTGACATCTGTCAACAACACAAAGTTGTAGGAGTTGTGCTTGCAATATTTCTCTTTTGACCAAATACCAAAACTGATTTGAGGGGTTAAGCTACTAATTGATACCAA